>NC_091811.1:31330303-31633333 GCF_041296235.1 Equus asinus | reverse complement strand
AGCACCAATATCCTCATCTATAAAGTAGCAAGACAATACTTGGAGTAAAGATTAAATAGAGTCTGTAAAATGCTTTACACAGTACTTGACACATTATAGATTCAATACCTAATACCTAATAAGATTCATTGTAGGACATTTGTGTATTATAAATATTTAGAGCAATTAATTCATACGAAAGGCATAAAAAGAAAATCTCTAAGACATGTGCCCAGCAGGTTTTTCCAACACTTTTTATTCCCAGAGTTCACAGGTGAATGCCACAGGTATGCTTTAAGAGGGAGTCTTCAGGCTCAAAGCAAATCTGCTGCTGCCTTCCCTTCACACCTCCCTTGGCAGTGGCGAAGAGGCATCTCCAAGAAGGCTGTATACTCCTGGAAAGAACTCTGCGTCTCTCTACTCACTGATGCTAAAGCCCTGGCATTATCATGATTAATTGTATTATGGCCATCATCTCCCTTACTTTAACCACCATCATAAGAAGGTGGGGATTCCCTGATCATTCTCCTCACCTCCTGTCTAATCACTATATGGCTCTGCATGTCCCTGTTTTTGTCCTTCATCCCCCTTCCTTCTCCCAATCCTGGACTGAGATTCTTCTCTGGAGCTTTTTGGAACTCATGGTTAATAACAAGTAGAATTCCCTTTACCTTCTCTGAATTTTTTTGCATCACCTTCTTGTTCTAAGTTACATCTGGCCCTTCCCTAAAGAAGGTGGGGGCATTACTCCACACCAGATGAACTGGTTTCCAACTTGCTTTACTTGGTTACTTCCTTTCCACTTTCACACCCTTTCCCTCAGAATCCATGGTTTTGAATCTCATATCAAAAGACAATGACTTATCCTCGTTGTTAGAATCATCTACCAATCCTCGAATCACTCCCACTTATTCCATGACAGTTTTAACTCTTGGTTCAAAGTCAATCTCTCACAATATTACTGTTATCGTAATTACTGGTGATTTCAATGACCATGAAGAGAATCCTAATTCTCTGTCTTCTTGATATTGCTATCAAGAATATTGTTATTGATATTGTTGTCTTCTCCAGTGACCTTCTTTCTACTGACTCCAACGGACATATTCTAGACCTTGTCATGCCAAAAACTGCAACTTCTCCATAATATCAATTTTAAGGATTGGATTACCACTATTTATCTTTTCAACTCACACTCTGTAGTATCTGTATGCAACAGTGCTTCCACTGACCAGGATCTATAATCCATTGACTGATTCTACCAGAGATTTCCCTGTTTCTTATTTCGTGTCCTCATTTCCTTCCATATCTGAGTGGTCATGGTAATAAGTTTCTTCCATATGTCTTCAAGTCATTTGTGACTCTTAGACCATTTTAATTGCTTGACAAAACCTCAACACTGATTAAATCCAACTCTTAGACTACTCTGTCCATTCATCCATGCTGCTGGATGCAGTTGAAGAAAAACCCTCAACCACATGGTGGTTAAATTTATGCTCAAATGGGCCTTTCATTTTGCCTAGGTATCATGTTACATTTTCTTAATCCATGTCGTCTTTCTATTTATTTTTTACCTTCACCTATCTCCTCAAAACTCTAGCACACTCCTTCCTATCCTCACCTTCAGCTGATGACTATTTCACTGACAAAAATGAAGAACAAAACTTCCCAAAGCTCCTTCCATCACATCTCTCTACCTACAGTATCAGTACCACATATTCTGCCTTGATGAACGTCTGTGCTCTAAGACCAGCCTCCACTTGTGCACCAGGTTGTCCACTCTCCTTGTGTTCCCAAGGATATCAATTTTCCCTTTCTAGAGAAATGTTCCCATCAACATATAAAGGTGCTGTCACTTTTCCATCTTCAAAGATCCGTCTTTTGATTCTATTCTCTTTCCAGATACTGCCCTATTTCTGTGCTATTTTTACAGGAAAAAAAGAGAAACTTCTCGAAAGTCTTACTTATAATTATTGTTTTCTATTCCTTTCCTCATATTCTCCCCTGAGCACAATCCAATCAAGTTTTTGCTCCCAACTCTCCACTCAGAGTACTCTTGCCTAAGGCATAAATTACCTAAATGCTGCATGTAATGGTCTTCATCTGATTTGAACTATTAGCAGCATTTTTCAGAACTGGTTATTCCCTTCTCCTGGAAATACTTTCCAGAACACCATCCTTTGTGGCTTTCTTCTTAATTCATCAGTTACTTCATTTCCACCTTATTTACTAAATCCTTTATGTATCTTTGGTCTCTTAATTGGAGTGTCTCAGGCTTCAACTCCCACTTATTCTATGATAACTTTCTGAGTCATTTCCACTGATTCCGTGACATAGGATTCAACCATTGTACTGAAGGTTGTATTGATCTCATTGTATTGATCCTATTTATTCTCATGTCTTTAATACCATCTGTATATTAATAATTCCAAAATTTTTATCTCTGGCCAGGACTTTATTCCTGAGCTCTAGATTTTTCCATTGCCTGCTCATCATCTCCCTTTAGATATGTAAAGGACATCTCATACTTAACATTTTCCAAGCTGTTCTTTCCATCTTCCCTTCCCAAACGTCTCCTTTTGTAGTTCTCTCTATCTTAGTAACTTGTAATTCTATCCTTCTAGTTGCACACACACACACACACACACACAATGCTGGAATCATTCTTGACTCCTCTCTTACTCACATCATATCAGGATCTAATTTCAAAATGCATCCAGAATCTGACCACTTCTTACCACTTCCACAGCTGTCACTCTGGTCCTGAATTATTGCAACATCCTCCAACTTGTATCTCAGCTTGTTTCCTTATACTCACCAACCCTCTTCCCCAACCCTACTTCCCTGTGTAGATTTCAACACAGCAGCCAGAATTGCCATGTCAAAACAGGTCATATCATGACACTGCTCTGCTCAAATCCTCTGATAGCTTCTTACATTACTCAGCATAAAGTCCAAAGAATGGCCTCAAGGTCCAAGAAGATATAGACCCAATACTCAGCATCTTTGTACTTGCTGTTCTTTCTATCTAGAATGTTCTTCTCCAGATATTTGCATAGCTCACTCCATCACATCTTTTAGTATCCACACAAATGATACTTTAACAAAGAGGTCTTCTCTGACCATCCCTTTAAATATTACCCTCTTTTACCTCAGTATAACTTATAACTACTTTATTTTTCTCTCATTAGCCATCATCTATGAATTCTGGTCACATCTCTTGTTTATTGTCTGCCTTCATCTGCCTCACCAAACATAAATTTACACTACAGTGTAAGCTCCAGAAGAACAAGGATAGGTTTGCATCTCTTTTGCTGTATCCTCAGTGCCTAGAACAGTGCCTGGTACCTAGTAGATACTCAATAAATGTTTTTTTTGAATGAGTGAGCAATTGAATTTTCCATATAAAGAAAACCTATGGCAAAGAAGTGATGTTAAAAGCAAAGACTTACACTGGGAAAATAAAGATGGTAAGGAAGCTGTCTATAATTCTATATGAAGCAGTTATCCAATTATTGATGGATGTGATTAAAATGTTGAAAACAGCCAATAATTCATTTTCTTTGAAGAGTCAAACTTGACACTGAATCAACATGAGGAAATTCTCTGTGAAAATTGTGTTCAAAATCTTCCAATGGCTTCCTAGCTCAATTAGAATAAATACTCAAGTCCTTTCTATATTCTACCAAAATCTACAGAATCTGTTCCCTGGGTACCCCTATAACATTATATCCTACTTAGTAATTTCTTCTTGGCAGTACAAGCCTCCTTGATCTTCCATAAATGTCCCAATCATGTTCCTGTCTCAAGACTTTTGTGTTTATTCAAAAGTATACAATTTAATGAGTTTTGACAGATGTATTCACCAACAAGACCAGATAATGAACATAATGATCACTCCCAAAAGTTTTCTCCTGCCCTTCTCTACCTTTCCCCACCCTAGACTTAACCATTGATCTTCTTTCCATCACTATAGATTAATGTATATTTTAAAAACTCTATATTAATGTAATCAAACAGTATGTACTCCTTTTTGTCTGACTTGTTTCATTCAACGCAATTATTTTGAAATTCAGCCATGTTGTTCTGTACATGAATAGTTCATTCCTTTCTATCCTGATTAATATTCCATTACTATATGAATGTATCACAATTCCTTTATCTACTCATCTGTTTATAGAAATTTGAGTAGTTTCCAGTTTGGGGCTATTACAAATAAAAGTGTTATGAATATTTTCTTATAAGTCTTTGTGGGACATATGCTTTCCTTTCTCCTGAAAAATATCTAGTATTGCAATGATTGGCCATATGGAAGGTGTGTGTTAAGTTTTTAAAAAATTCTAAACTGTTTTCCAACATAGTTGCATCATTTTGCATTCCCAACAGCAGTATGTACGAGTTTCAGTTCCTCCATATCCTCACCAACATTTGGTAGGAATAGGCTTTTTAATTTTAGTCCTTCTAGTAGATGTGCAGTGGTATATAAGTGTGGTTTCAATTTTCATTTCCTTGATGACTAGTGATGCTGAGCGTCTTGTCACGTGCCTATTTGCTATTTATCTCTGTCTCTCTCTCTCTCTCTTTTTTTTTTTTTTTTGGTGAAATGTCTACTCAAATCTTTGTCTAGTATTTTCTGGGATGTTTGTCTTACTATTGAGTTGTAAGAGTTCTTTAGAGGTCTCCAAACAATATCTTCACTGGATATATATTCGTAAAGATTTTCAAGAGTAAAAGTTTAAAATTTTGACGAAGTCTAATTTATTATTTTTTCCCATACAACTTGTGCTTTATTGTGTGCTGTGTGAGAAATCTTTGCCTAAATCAAGGTCAATGAAGTTTTCTGATTTTGTTCGAGAAGTTTTATATTTTTAGCTATTACATTTAGTTCTCTAGTCCATTTTTAATTAATTTTGGTGCAAGGTTTGAGGCAAGGGTCAAGGTTCCTTATTTTGCCTGTTTTTATCCAATTTATTTAGCCTCATTTGTTAAAAGAATTATTCTTTCCCTATTAACTTGACTCGGAATCTTTGTAAATTATCAGTTAAACATAAATGTGTGGGTCTGTTTCCAGACTCTTTATTCTGTTCCATTGATCAACATATCTATCTTTATATCAACACCATAGTATCTTGATTATTATAACTTCATAATACACCTTGAAATCAGATACCATAAGTCTTCCTATTTTCTTCTTCTTTTTTAAGAATGTTGTGGCTATTCTAGGTCCTTGGTATTTCCATATAAATTTTTGATTATGCTTATCAATTTCTGAAAAAAACTCTACTGGCATTTGGGTAGGGACTGTAGTGACTATAGACCAATTTTGGTATAAATGGCATCTTAGCAATATTGAGTCATACAGTCTATGACCGTGATCGCTCTCTCCTTTAAGTCTTCTTTAATTTCTCACAGCACAGTTTTGTAGTTTTCAGAGTACAAGTTTTTCATATCTTTTGTTAAATACATTAAGCATTTCATATTTTTATACCATTACAAATTACATTATTTTAATTTCAATTTCTGACAATTTTAATTTCAATTATTTTAATGCTAACATATAGAAGTAAAACTGATTTTTGTATATTGTGCTTGTATCCTGAAACCTTACTAAACTCAGTTAGTAGTTCTAGTGGATTTTTAAAAATATATTTCTGAGGATTTTTAATGTAGATTACTATGTTGTGTGCAAATAAAGATAGGTGGACTTCTTCCTTTCCAATTTGGATGCCTTTTATTCCCCTGCCTTATTGTACTGTCTGGGACCTCCACACCAGTACTTTTTCAGACTATCATGTCACATAATAGAAGCGGTGAGAACAGGCATCCTTCTCTTGTTCCCAATATTAGGAGAGAAAGTTTTCAGTTTTTCACAATTAACTATGATGCTAGGTGTATGATTTTGTAGATGTAGGCTGAAAAAGTTCCCTTATATGTCTAGTTTTCTGAGAGTATTTTTTATCATTAGTGAATGGCTTAAGATTCAAAAGTCAATCAAGGTAATTCACTGCATCAGCAAAATAAAGAGGAAAAAATCTTATATATAATTATCTCAAAACATGCAGAGAAGGCATTTGGTAAAATTCTTCATTCACTCATGAGTAAAACACTTAGCAAACTATGACTAGAGCTTCCTTAAGCTAAGAAAGTATCTATTAGAATACCTAAATAATCGTTATACTTCATTATATTTTTATTGGACATCAATGTACTAATGGATAGGAGACAAAGGGACCAATAAATTGGAAGTCCAATGAGTTTGTAGGAAGGATATGCTGAGAGTAGTTGAAGGAATGACATCAAGGAAAGAAGTAGAAATCTAAATGTATTATTTTGGAGCAGTTCCAGGTGATGACAAATACCAGAAAATGGCTATGGGATGGGGTGACTGAAGTGCAGTGGAGTACATTTTTCCCACTGCTCAACAAGGCATAGAAATTCTACTCAAGGCTGTTTCCATTAAGCCTTCAGGGCAGTGCTGTGCAACAGCACTTTCTGTGATGATGAAAGTGTTCCATAAGTGAACTCCTGAATGTAGTAGCAACTAGATACATGTGGCTATTAAACACTTCAAATGTGGCTAGTATGACCAAGAAACTGAATTTTCAGTTTTATTTAATTTAGATTTAAGTAGCCACGTGTAGCTAGTGGCTACCTTCTTGGACAGAATAACTTCAGGGTGTCAATCTGTACCGTGGTTGAGGTGGAGCAGAGGAAGAATGGCCTTTTTCCAAGAGTGTCACAAAATCTCACTTAAACCATCCCTAGGCTTTAATCTAACTTCTTCCAAGTCCTTAAATACCAAATCATTAGCCTGTGAGGAAACAGAGGGGATAGGCAATGCTCTATTACTTCTAGTTTTTATATTATTTCTCTCTTTCCCCTCTTCTCTTTTCTCTCCTTTTCATTTCCTGCTATCTCTAAGGATCAAGGATCATGCACAAGGACAGAACATTAAAATCCCTCAATACATGGTAGCTGTTATAATAGGCTTTTTCTAATTACAAACAATACTCTAGTGAATGCCTTTCTACGTACATATTTGAGCACATGTGTGATTATTTCTATAGTATACTATCCTTGAACCAAAATTACTTATTCGAAGAGTGTAAGCTTTTCAAAACTGACTTTTCAAACTGCTTTCCAGAAAAATTCTATCAATAACAGTCCCTCCATATATATTTCACCTCTCAATTCATATCTATTGGTCATACCTTTTTTTCAATCTTGGACAATTAATCAGTTGCAAACCAGAAACTAACTATTGTTTCATTTTGCATTTATTTGATTATAGACCACATTCATGCTAATTCCACAAGACCTTATGACAGAGTTCTCTAATATATTATATGATACACATATTCTTTCCCTCAACTCTTTCTGGTACTCTTTGGCTCAAACTCAGAATAATAATTTTTTGTACTCAAATGGCAAAAATGTGTGTCCAATTGAATAGCACCAGTACAACATTTGGTTTCCTACAACAGAAATCCTAATTACCCCGCTTTCTGATATGTTCTTAACACTGCAGATCACAAAATAAATATATTTTTTCTGGAAATTCCAACTTTCCTAGAGAATTCTCAAGTTATTTACTCCCACATGATATAACAAAGACCAGTCACAGTCCCCAAAATTGTCTTTGCAGCAACAGAATTCTTCTGTCCTCCACCATTGCAAATCAAGTGACCCCTGAAATTCCAGTCATGACCTTACCTCTTTGGATCATCTTGACCAAATTCCTCAGGCCTCTGTAAGTGTGTTCTGTGTCCCAAACACTTCTTCACAGCTTTAGATGTCCTCTGGGATACCTTGGATATCTGTAGCTGCCTAACAATTTTTATAACACAACATACTGGCTAGTTCAGTCAGTCACTCCAGAAGCTAGGACGAGAGAGAGCTGGTAGGTTTTGGAGGCCTAGGTGAACAGAAGCTGACACTACATCTACAAATCAGAAACAAATGCAGAGACCCAGATAGAAACTACCTGTGTGGTACTGAAGATTGTGAGATTCTCCAGCCAGTAGGTGGAAGCAGACTCCTGTCTGTAAAGATGGCTATTCTAAGCAGTTCACATATCTGAGTAGTCATCTAGCACTTTGCAGTAAAAGCTGCTTTCATTCTTCAGGAATTAGCTCTTTCTTGGGCAATATTTATGCAGTCACTAATCCCTACTCCAAGGAGATTAGGAGCCTTCACAAATTTAACCCATGCCTAGGATATTACAATGTTTTTTCCATGCTACTTCAGGTTAGGTGAAGTAAACATAATAACTAAAGAGTAAAACATCATCTGCGTAGGTTTTTAATGCTGATAAATTAATTGTGTTACACGGTAAAATGAATTATGTTCCTGTTCCATCCTCCCAGAAAGACAGAGCTATTTGGCTTAGGGTCAGGAAGGCAGGACTGGACTTGGAAGGGCAAATCCATAGCAGGGAAAGGAGTAGGGGGGAGGGCATACATGACTTAGTAATGGGGATGATGTGAGCGTGAGCTCCCTGAAGGCAGGGGTATATCTACGGTGCTTGCTTCAAAGTCTAACACAGTTCTGGATACCTAATGGATACCCATGAAATATTTGTTGAATAAAATGTTGAAAGATTAAATAGAAGTTTGGTGTCTTTTCTCAGAATTTGACATCTCAGCAGTGTCTTTTGTAAACTTCATGTAATGTATAAAATAAAGTTGAAGGGCAGAGGAGAATAATGACATGGGAGGCTGAATAACGGCCCCTAAAGATACCCATGCCCTAATCCTTGGAACCTGTGAGTGTTAACTTACACGACAAAAGTCCCTTTGCAAATATAATTAAGACCTTAACATGAGGAGAGTATCCTGGGTGATCTGGATGGGCTCTACATGTAATGAAAAGAGTCCTTTAAGAGTCAAGAAGAAGGAGATTTGACTACAGTCAGAGGAGAAGGCAATGTGATGATAGAAGCAGAGACTGGAGTTATACACTTTGAACATGGAGGAAAGGCCACAAGCCAAGGAACTCAAGTGGTCACTAGAAACTGGAAAAAAGTAAAGAAACAGATTCTCCTCTCAGAGCTTCCAGAAAGAATCAGCCCTGCTGATACCTAGACATTAGCTTCATGAAACTGATTTCAACTTATGACCTTTAGAGCCGCAAGAGAATAGATTTGTGTTATGTTAAGCTACTAAGTTTGTGATACTTTGTATTGCTATAAAATAGGAAAATATTACAGGTGGTAATTGCTTTCTTCATGCCTCATCTTTCTTTCTCTGCTGGCCTCCAATGTTATATGTAACCAATAGAATACGAAGTCAAAGTCATCTGGGCAATATTATCTGTCCTAGGAGGAAAGGCTTGACCACTGGGAAAAACAGTGTCAGAGAAAAGACCCTGACACTGGAGTCCCAGCCAGGTCAGCCTCCAGGTGGAGGAGTAGAGTCCTTCAAAAAAGAACTAAATTTTGGAACACCTTTACAAATACTTTAGTGACTTAAAGGCTGGTGAGAGTCACCTTTATTTCCATACGTTGAGAAATATAGGCTTGAGCTGATCTCTAATTATTTGTGTCATCTAAATACATTAGGAAATTTACCCCAGTCTTGGGTCCATGGAAAGTAGCTGAAAACTGGAGAGTGAGTACAACCGTCTAGTGCTGAAGACCTCAACTCATTCAGTTGAAACCAGTTTATTGAGCAGCATTAATATGCTAAGCAATGTGCTCATGCTAGGCATCTACACTAATAAATAAGTTATGCTCCTGTCTTCAAGAAGCTCATAGACTAGTTAGAGAGAAAATGAGTATCTTTGGAATATACTGTTCCCTCAGTAATACTCTTGTTCATTCATGCACAAAGAATCAATCCTTTAATTTCTTTGAACACAGTTAAGCATTACTAAAAAGTTCAAACTAAATGCTAGGGGATTCAGAAAAGCAGGTGTTGGGAGTGGTTTTGTGGTAACACCTTATTTGATCTTTACTTTCTGTTCCTCTATATCAGTGGTCAGCAAATTATGTACTGAGGCCCAAGAGTAGCCCCTTAAGAGTTCTTGTAAATAAAGTTTTATTGAAACACAGCCACACTTATCCATTTATTTATTGTCTTTGGCTGCTTTCACGCTACAATGGCAGAGTTAAGTGGTTTTGACAGAGATGATATGGCCTACCTCAAATGAATACTGTCTGACCCTTTTTCAGAAAAAGTTTGCTAACCCCTGCTTTTGAGGATTTCATCGCTTTCTAGCTATTGGTCTTACTTTCTATGGTGGGCTCCATATTAAAATCTATAATGGGTAAAAACATTTAATATCAATTATTTGATGACTAGACTCAGACTGGAGCGTGAATCTTCTTTCTCATTAACCTACATTCCACTCTCTTTGTCAAATTTTTTGTCTAAGGACTCCCTCTCTCCCAGGTTAGTGACATCAAGACTTACCCTATCCTTCATTGATGATCCCATATAATAAGAATAATGAAAGTCTTTTCCTTATAGGTCTTCCCACTCTTTCAAAAGCCATGTGTATACATGGTAACACAGGGGTAAATTACGTCTAAGATATCTACGATTAAGTAGAGATGTGTCCAGTAGGCAGCTCTAGATTAGAGACATCGCATTTAGGAGTCATAGTAGAAAAAAATCTTTGAATGTAAAAGAAATGACTTAAGAGAGGGTGTGAGTATGAATACCAACATCACAGAAATTCAGAAGAGAGGGCAATGAAGGAAAAGCCTGAGAGGAAGCTGTCAGCGAGGTAGGAGGGGATCCAAGAGACAATGCAGTCACAGAAGCCTAGAGAGTAGAAATCATAAAGTAAAAAGAATTAAAGATATTGAGTGCTAATGAAAGCTTGAAAAAAATAACTAAAATTCATGTATCAAGTTGGAAACTATATTATCTGAAAATCAGATTATAGAGTATTGTAGAATGAATATGTGTTGCACTCGGACAAACAGTATGTCTTGGTCATCTTAGAACATGGCGGCACCGTAGTAAGAGTGTGGATTTGAACCCAGGTCTGCTGTATACTCTCTTTGTGACTTTGTGGAAATTAGTTAACCTCTCTAAGCCTCAGTGTCCTCCTCATTTGTAACACAGGGATATTTATTGCACACACATCTAGATGGCTCAGATCATTAAACGAGGTGATATATTTATAGCAGTTAGCACAATGCCTCTATATAATTAGTGGTTAATGAAAAAATGCTTATCGATATTCTACAGAAATAGCTTTGGAAACCTAGTTACGATAAAAGAAGAGGGATAAAACAGTAACTACAGGGAGCTGTAGGGTCAAGAAAGAATTGTGCTCCTTTCTCTTGTCTGTTTTTTTAAATACTTAATAGCTGGAGAGAAAGGAACTTACCATCTAGCGGGAATGCAATATTAGAGAAAAGCTGAAAACTCGAAGAGCACTTTATTCAAGACCCAGAGCTTTCATCAGTTTCCTGTGTACAGAGTCAATGGCTCAAGAAATCTTGAGCCTACAGGTTGGAGGAATGGGAGGCATGGAAATGGCAGGGAGGAGGAAGAATGCAGGCACAGGGGCACCTTAGCAGCAACTGATGCCCCTGGCGATCTGGGAAATTGCTAGGACTGTAGGATGTTATCATGAAGGCAAAGAATTAGGGAGACCGTGTGGCGAGAATGACTGGACTCCATGAGGTTTGGTGAAGCGGGGAGGATTGTAGGTGATGTCCAAGCACACATATGGCACTTTGTCAACTCCCAGGCAATTCTGGCCCAGATTTACAACAGCAAAGATGCTTTTTCAGAATTGCAGTATACTATATACTTTCAAAATGGCCAGAGCTCTGGCAGGGTTTTTTTTTCTTTTCTTTTCTTTTTAATATGTGTTTCTGTCTAAGGCAAAACAGATTTACTTGTTAGCCTTCTAAATACTTTTCTGTCTTGGAATTGGAATCTTTCGTTACTTTGGATTTTGCTTATGAAGCATGGAGTACGTTCCAATTGCATTGGCCTTGGGCATGAAATAAATCAATGCCTGGATTTTTAAAATATGGATTTAATCCAAGCAGACCTGGCCTAAAGCACCATATAAGCTAAGATTGAGTTGTACCGATGTTGGAGGCTGAATGTTAGAAAATGTAATCTATCAAAGGGTCTAATGTGTACATGCACCTGAGGAACCCCAGTATTAAAGTCCAACTAATTGTAAATAATTCCTTAATAAAGCTTTTCTGTAGACAGTCACTCATGTAAAACTTTGGATAAAAGTTTTGTTAGCTTCCAGTGTGTGACATCTATTTACACATTTTTTAAAGAGCAAATTGATTCTTTTTAAACCTCCAAATGGCATCTCCAAATTTTTACTTAGTGGTCCTTCATACGTGTCTCAAATATGGGATGTTTTATTCATTCAGTTGTGTGCTTACTCTGTTTTAAGTTCATTACGGCAGGGAATAACAACTACTCTTTGACAAGCTGTGGAGCTTGCAGACAATAAACAAATTAGCAAGCAGATATATATTAAGAAGTGATAACTGCTACAAAGAGAAATAAGTAGGGTTCATGGGATAGAGAGGGACCGAAAGTGTTACTTTAGATAGGGTAGTCAGGCACGGCCTCCGAAAGGCTGATATTTGAACAAGGAGAGAGTGAGGGATCAAATCACAGGGGGCAAAATGCTGCAGGCAGAGGACTCAGGATGTGCAAAGAGCCTGACACAAGCGCTGCTTCATCTGTTGGGGGAAGAGAAAGGAGGTTGGAGTCGGGCAGAGCGAGTTCAGTGTGGGAGGTGTGAGAGGAAACGAGATCTGAGAGGTAGTTGTGCTTAGGTTAGGTAAGGCCATGGTAACATTAAATATATGTAATGTCAATTATATGCTATATCAGTGTGAGTGCTTTATTTACAAAGTTATCAGAGTTTCTTAGACCAGTTTTATCCCAGGTTAGTTCGCCTTGAATTTCAGTCTTTGATTTTCCACTCAGGTTATCAGTGGCAGGTCTTGCTGTAGAGATCACAGGGCATTGGAGCGCCATCTAGCAAGCTCAGCACAGCTAGTAGGTAACTTGATTTTGTGAACTGAGACCTTTCTTCTGTGGCCCTGATCCTCCTCTCAGTTAACTAACAACTTCTGAGATCCCCTCCAAGGCTGATACTGTGATTACTATATGGTAATAGGTGCTCTGTGTTCATTCGTTGGCCCTAGTGACCTTATAGGGTTCTTTGCAGGGTGTAAGCTGCCAAATGCTTTTTTTCATCACAAGTCAGCCATTTTAGCCAGCCCAGAAATCTAGGCCCGAAAGAAAAAGGAAAAAAGAAAGCAACAACATAGGCAAACTAATTTTGCTGTTTAAATAGTGGGGAAAAATTGTGAAACAGAGGCAAAAAATTGCTATCACGGTCTCTACTGATTTGAACTTCGAAAAAAATTCAACCAGGTATGGTGAGTGTCAAGAACGCTAGACTAGGCAACAGAAGGTGAATTTAAACTCTTGCTCTGCCGATACCTGCCTCTATGACCTTAGCAAGTCTGGTAAACTTATATAATCCTCTGATAGCCTTAGGTTTTTCATCCATACAGGGAAGAAATATTATTGATCTTTATGTGGAATTAAGAGGAAAAAATATATATACTAAAATTCCTTATAGACTCTAAAGACATACACAAAAGTGAAAGATTATATAGAAATGCTGCAAGATAAAATACATATTTAAATTGATATTGAGGGGCTGACTCGGTGGTATAGCAGTTAAGTTTGTGAGTTCAGAGTAGGGCCCGGGATTCACTGGTTTGGATCCCTGGTTCAGACTTACGCACTGCTTATCAAGCCACGCTGTGGCAGGCATCCCACATATAAAAAAATGGGAGAAGATGGGCAAGATGTTAGCTCGGGCCAATCTTCCTCAGCAAAAAGAGGAGGATTGGTGGCAGATGTTAGCTCAGGGCTAATCTTCCTCAAACAAAACAAAACAAAATAAAAACAAACTAAAAAAGATAAATCAATATTGAGTCTTCATAGAAAAAAAATGTGATTTGTACAGCGTACCAAATATCTAGCTTCTTAGGTAATAGAAAACAGTGTTTTTCATTATTCGCTATGTTTTTTCAGTATGTTCACAATTTCTAAGGATCAAGAAAAACTTTAGAGCACTTAATCTATTCTACTTCCACATTATTTCATTTTATTCTTGCCAAATTCTTTCTAAAGAGAAGTCAATAAAGAATATAGAAATTTCAGGAAGAGTTATGTAAGGTGTGATTTTATGAATCCTGTTCTCAATTCCTACATGAAGTTTATTTTTCCCTTATCATTAGTTCATTCAGTTATTCAATATTGAGTTTGCAGCAAGTGTCAGGTAATGGATGAGATAGTATAGACTGATAAAACAGAGTCTACATGGGCCACCACCTAGTATGATAGGGGTACTGTGAGGCTGAGGTCCAGACAACGCTGACTGGAGGTGACTGAACTAAACTGTTAAGGAGGAGGAGGAGTTAGTCAGGTCCTTGCTAAGGACATGATGCTAGTGCTCTGTGGAGCCATTTAGAAATGCAGAATCTCAGGCCTTACCCAGAACTACTGAATCACATCTGCATTTTTAACAAGATCCCCAGGGGACTCAGACACGGTGAAGTTTGCAAAGCCCTGAGCTGGGTGAAAAGTGAAAGATGAAAAAAACGAGAATGTTTTCTAGGCAAAGCTGGTAGCAGGTCCAAACAGGACATTTAGGAAACTTCATGTAATACAATGTGGCCGAGGGATCCAGGTGAAGAATCTGAGCCAGGGGAGTTGTGGGAGATGGAGCCGAGGAGGTTATCAAGGACCAGATCCTGAAAGGCCACACTTTGCCAAGGAAGGCTGAGGTTTCCTGAGAATGTTGGGAGGCTACTGGATGATTTTGAAGAGCAAAATATCACAAGCTGATTTTAATTTTGGATATATAACATATATTAATATGACTGGGTTTTCTAACAGACAAGAAAAACATGGCACAGGAGGTATAAACTTTGAAAAGAAGGAGACAAAATAATACTCTTTCATAGATACTCCAATCACCTCCCAAGAAACACCTAGAAAATCAACTGAACAAACTAAACCAAAAATGGACTTTGGTAAAGAAGGCTGGTTGCAATATAAACGTGCAACAAATGATGGCTTTGCTCAATTTGTTTCACATAAAATATATCCTAAATAGTCTTTTAGAAAATAAAATAGAATAAAACATTCCAAATCCCAATAACAACACAAATATTAAAGACTAGAAGTCAACTTGGTAAGAAATATTCAGTATTTATATTTTTAAAAATCTATAAAATTTTACTGAGAAACGCAAACCTTGTTCCCGATGGGAAGACTCAATATTGTAAAAATACCAGTGTTAAGGTTGATGCTATGACATTATGTGATATTGTGATTTATGATAAGAAATGCATATTTGGTCTTTGTCCCCGTTCCTGGCTGGAGCTCCTAAAACCCTTGGAATTTCCTAAGGGAGGAAAGTGATCAAGGTGAAAGGAGCATTTTTTGTTATTCATAACAAGCCCCTTTCAACCACAGTTGAATTTATGTTAATGAGGTGACGTTTTAAAAGTCCTTAAGGAGGGGAGCTGGTTGCCAGGGGAACCAACTCTGTGATTAGAGGATTGGAGCTTTCAGTCCTACTCTCTGTTGCCCCTCCAGCGAGGGGACAGGGGCTGGAGGTTGAGTTAATCACTAATGGACAATGATTTAATCAATCATGCTCACCGAATGAAGTCTCCATTAAAAAACCCAAAAGGACATGTGGTTTTAGAAAACTGATGGGTTGATGAACACATGGAAGAGCTGAGAGGGTGACACACCTGGAAAGATTACGGAAGCTCCATGCTCGCTGCCACGTACCTTGCCCTGTGTATCTCTTCCATCTGGCTTGTTCCCGAGTTGTATGTTTTCATAATAAACCAGTAATCTAGTAAGTTTTCCTGAGTTCTGTGAGCTGTTCTAGCAAATTATTGAACCTGAGGAGCTGGTTGTGGGAGTCTCTCATTTATAGCCGGACGGTCAGAGGCAAAGGTGATGACCCAGATTTGTGACTGACATCTGAGCGAGGGGCAGTCTTGTGGGACTGAGTCTGTGCCGTCTGACATTTACTCCAGGTAGATAGCGTGAGAATTGAGTTAAATTGTAGGACACCCAGCCGGTGTTGGAGAATTGGTTGGTGTGGGAATAAAACCCCAGATATCTGGTCATAGAAGTATTCTGTGACTAGAGAAAAATAGGTTTTGCTTTTACTTTAAAAGTTATATTTAGCACAGAGAGGAAATGGAGTTTTTTTCTTTTAAATTAATAGTCTTAACAGGATATTTTTGGAACTGGACAAATAATCCTGAATTTATCCAGAAAAAAATGAATGAACATATTTAAGAAACGTTTGAAAATGAATCATGTGAAGAGAGACATGAGCTGTCAGAAATTAAAATGTAATTTTACATTTTATATATGTACTTCTTATAGTATGATCCTGGACATAAACAGATATATTAATGAGACTAAAAGGTCCCAACATCCATAATTTAATAATTCTTAAAGGTAGATAATAGGGACTATTAAATAAACCAGTTTTGAGGTAGGTAGCCAACATTTGTCAAAATAATTGAGCTCCTTATCTCAAAATACTACATCAAAAGAAATCCAGATATATTAAATATCTTAATTTTAGAAATTAAATCATAAAACATATGTAAATGTAGGTAACCATATCATCTTAAGGTAAGAAAATCATTTTAAGCACACATGCAAATGTGGACTCTATTCAGAAAGGAGAAGTATGATTATATAAATTTTTAAAAAATCTTTAAATCACAAATCAAATTAAACAAAATTTAAAATTAAGCCCCTGTTATGGGTTGAATTGTGTTTCTCAAAATTCCTATGTTGAAGCCCTCACACCCAGTCCTTCAGAATGTGACTGTATTTGGAGACAAGGCCTTTAAAGAGGTGAGTAAGGCAAAATGAGGCCTTTAGGGTGGACCTCAACCCAATCTGTCTGGTGTTCTTATGAGAAGAGGAGATTAGCACAGATGAAGAGACACCAAGGATGCGCACGCAGGCACAGAGAAAAGACCATGTGAGGACAGTGAGAAGGCAGCCAGCTGCCATCCAAGAAGGGGGCCCTCAAGACAAAGACCTGCCAAACCTTGATCTTGGAGTTCCAGCTTCCAGAACTGTGAGAAAATAAATTTCTGTTGTTTAAGTCACCTAGTCTGTGGCATTTTGTTACGGCAGCTGAGGCAAACTAATACAGCCCTCAAATTAGAAAAATAATTATTATACATGGGAAACACCAACAGTTAATATCATCAACAAAATATGTAAACAAGACTGTGAGCACAACCTATAAAAGAAGAGCTATATGACCAGTATATGAAAGTTCTAACTCACTAGCAAAGAAATGAAAATTAAAACATTGAAAAGCTATTTTTAATTTATAAAATCAATAAATTAGTGAAGGTTGGGGGAAGCTAATCTTTCCAATGCTGTTTGTGTTTAGGCTCTATCGCCTTGTCCTTTTGGAATGCCGCTGGTTAATATGTTTGAAACATTCTCTCTCCAGGAATCTATTTTAAAGGAATTAACAAAGATAGGGAAAAGGACGCATGCATGAAATTTTCCTTGTAGATTTGTTTATATAGCAAAGAGAAGATAGATACATTAAAAATAATTTGTTAATAATTTGTCTTAAATCCTGATTACATTATAAAGCATTTTCGAATTCTGGGTAGGAGAGGAGATAGGAAGTAAAAATATTTTTTCTAGTTAAAAAAGTTTTTCTTTCAATTTCAGCTTCGAGGTATAATTGACATATAAAATTGTAAGATATTTAAACTACATTGCGATGATTCCATATATGAAGACATATTGAAAGGATTCCCATCATCTAGGTAATTAATACATCCATCATCTCACATATTTATCCTTTTGTGTGTGTGTGTGAGAACATTTAAGTTCTACTCTCTTAGCAAATTTTAATTGTATAATAGTGTTATCAACTACAGTCACTGTGCGTTACACTAGTCCTCAGACCTTATTCATCTTATACGTGAATGTATGTACCTTTACCAACCTCTCCCTATTTCTCCCACCCTCCAGCCCCTGGCCACTTTTCTACTCTCTGTTTCTGAGTTTGACTTTTTTTTTTTTTTTTTTTTAAGATTTCACTTATAAGTTAAGCCATGCAGTATTTGTCTTTCTCTGTCTGGCTGATTTCACTTAGCATAATGCCCTCAAGGTCCATCCATTTGTCACAAATGGCAGGATGTTTTTCCTTTTCATAGTTGAATGATATTCTATTGTGTATATATATATATACACCACATCTTTATCCATTCATCCATTTATGGACACTTAGGTTGTTTTCACATCTTGGCTATCGTGAACAATGCTGCAATCAACATGGGAGTGCAGATATCTCTTTGAGATCTTGTTTTCATTTCCTTCGGATGTATATCCAGAAGTGGGATTGTTGGATTATATAGTAGTTCTATTTTTAATTTTTTGAGGAAACGCCATACTGTTTTCTAAAGTGGCTGCACCAATTTACATTCCCACCAACAGTGCACTAGGGTTCCTTTTTCTCCACATCCTCGACAACACTTCTCTCTTATCTTTTTGAGCATAACCATTCCAACAGGTGTGAGGTGATATCTCATTGTAGTTTTGCTTTGCATTTTCCTAATGACTAGTGATATTGAGCACTTTTTCATGTATCTGTTGGCCATTTGTATGTCTTCTTGGAAAAACGTCTTTTCAGATCCTGTGCCCATTTTTCAGTTGGATTGCTTGTTGTTTTGTTATCGAGTTGTATGAGTTCTTTAGATGTCTTAGCTATTACCCTCTTATCATGTATATGATTTGCAAATATTTTTTCCCATTCCTTAAGCTGCCTTTTCATTTTATTGATGATTTCCTTTGCTGTGCAGAAGCTTTTTAGTTTGATGTATTTCATTTATTTATTTTTACTTTTGCTGCATTTGCTTTTCATGCAAATCCAAAAGATCACTGCCAAGACCAATGTCAAGGAACTTACCCCCTATGTTTTCTTCTAGGAGTTTTGTGGTTTCAGGTCTTAAAAAGTCTTTTTAAATTGAATATTTTAAATGTTTAATGTTACCCAGAGTCAATAGATAGTATTTATTGTTTGATTCTTGGCATTTTTAAAAGCGAAAAATAGTATCAATATATATTTTTATAATTTTTGGATATCTAACTGTAGAATATTTTTCAGATTGCTAAAGAAGTAGCTATAATTTCTATATTGCTAGTAAGAAATAAAAAGCAAAAATATAGTATACATAGCATATGGAAGAATAAAAGGAAAAAATAAGGAAACAAAAAGAATGCAATGAACAACATAACAGAAGTAAAACTAAGTACCAGGTGTGACAATTAAATATTGTCATAGACAAAATTTGAGATAAAGTAAAAATAAAATCCAATTTTTTACTGTTAATGAATATTTAATCTCAAACAGAACACAGAAAATTTTTAAAAATATAGGTACAACCAAACACCATGTAAACGCAATCAATAAGGAAAGCAGAAATGCAATATTCATATTAAAATGAAATTCAAAGAAAAATTATCACCTATGACAGTTTTAAAAATCGAATCTAAACATTACAAGGATATAATAAGTCTGAAACACAGCTTTAAACTCTACAAATTGCAACTGTTTTAAAAATGAAAGCAATTCACAACAACTCAGTCATAATTGGGAGATTTTAACATACTATTAGTCTCAAGTCTTGAATCATACATTAATATTTACATATGTTAATGTGCCTCTAATGCCTAACCCATAGTGGGTCTTCATTAAATATGAGTTTTTTGATCTCTTTTTTCATTCTTTTTTCTTATAGTGACTGAGATTTCATGGCTTCAACAGTACATGGCATTGATCTTCATCACAACCATTCAGGTCTTCCCTGGATCTAATGGTTACAGAGCTGACTAAAAATGTTATCATTCTTGACAACGTAAAAGTAAAGTACAGCTAACAGAAAGAGGGAGCTGGAGAATTTGGAGACATGGAGGGACAGGAGAGAGCTCTAAGATCTTAATTTTGCAAAGTGGGGAAACATATGATCCTGTTAATGTTTGTTGAACAGGAAATGGAGGTATTGATGTGACACTTGAGGAACTCAGAACAGTGACCTTATTATGTACAGACAGGGTACATAATGTAAGTGACATTAGTCCTAATCTATGCGAGTAGAGAGTCAATAGACATTGCCCAAAGGTAATAAGCCAAGGAAGTGGTATATGCATATTATTGAACGGTACGGAAGTGACTACAGAAAATCAACAAACCAAATTGAGGAATAGAAGTGAGGATGGGGTGGGAGGTCTGTTACTTCTCATTTTAAATCATTTTGTACCATGTGATTTTTTTTTAACCATATGCATGTTTTAGTATGTTAAAACTTTTCTAATGTAGATGTTAATTGAATTTTCATGACGTTAGTGGAAGACACCAATTTAGGACATAGATTAATACAGGGATAAGGTGGCTGTTTGAATCTGATAAATCTCAGTGTAAATCTTGGCTTTACCAACTACTAGAACTCGTTGGTTTTGGACAAGTCACTAAAACTCTCTAAGCTTCAGTTTCTTCCTCTGAAAATATCGGTAATTATAGCTGACACTTAAGGTTACTTTGATCTTTGAAATTGAGATAATGTGTCTAAAGCACTCAACACATTAATTAGAGTTCTTAATATTAATTGGCATATTTAATAGTTGTTATAAAGTGCTTAATATTCACTGTTATAGTTAACAGTGTTTACGAAAATTATAAAACTTCTTATTCACAAGTATATGGTACAGTCAATTTATTCTTTCAATCTTCCTTTACGTGTGAGAGTATACATATGTAATGTTTAAGTGGAGATTCTTAAATGCTAATGGTCACAAAAGTTCTTTCAACTGTCTTTAGAAGTTTCAGATTGTTTTCATTACCTGCTTTAGAGGCACCATGGCGTATTGGAAGAATCCAGCACTAGGTTGACTGCCTTTACCTCGATCAAGTCATTTAATCCAATTTAAGTCACTCCATTTATAAAGTCATATTGTTGGAGTGTCACCTGTCTGAAGGTTATAGTGAATCAGATGTTCATTTGAGGTGCTGGTCACCTCTAGGGGCCAGGACTACAGAATAAGTGAATAAAGTGGTCCACTGGATGTGGAGCAATTGTGGGACCCCACACATCAGTCAAGGCCTTCCCTCTAATATTTGGTCCTGCGGCTGAGGGAATTTTTTTGACCTCTGAAATGGGGTTTGGTTTGTTAAAAAATTAATCATGTGCTTTCTGAGGCATAAAAAGCCTGCTTACGTCTGTCAGATGAATTTACTCATCTAAAATATCAAGGTTCCTTTTAATAAACTCAATTTCCCACTAAATGGTACCCTCATTTGCCATACAACTGATTTTAGTATATATAATTTCACTGTCGAGTTAATGGTTATGCATAAAAATACTCTTCCTTTTCATTGACATTCAGTACTTTTTATGAAAAAAATCATTTAATCATCCTCTAAACCAATTTTTATTTTCCAAGTTATTCATGAGTCAATTGGACAGGATTCTGTTTAGAAATTTACTCGCAAAGAAGTTATTTTTCAGGCTATTGCTACAAAAAGCTTTGAAAAGTGAAGAGGATGTGGGAGACAGGATGAGGAACTTGAATTTTAATTACATCACCACAAAGAAAACTCTTGACAAGTGTACTCACTCACCCGTTCAGTAAATATTTGTTATGGGTAAGATTGATCTTGAGATCACAAAAAGGATTCCTGCTCACGAGTTCATAAGGCAGCAGCAGGTCTGAAATAGGCCTGCTGGAAAGAAAATATGTTTATTTTCATTTTAAAAAAGAGTAAAATATAAAATAATCTTGTATCACCAATTCAAATAAAACAACAAAATTGATATGTATTTAAAAGGTATTTTCTCTGCTCTCCATCCAAACTTTCCGTCTCCAGTTTTTTCCATTCATATTCTCAGGACTGCTATATAAGGGGAAATGAAGACTGTAAACCATCCTGTTTGCACTATTTGATTCTTCCACTGTATGAGTAAGTCTGCTGCATTTCGAGCTGGATCTTTTTGTTGGACTTAGGCTTCAAGAAACACCTCATAAAGACTCCTTGTTGGGAGCGCCCTGTTTGTTCTGCTTATTCGAAAGGCTGCTAAGAATTGTGGTACAATTCCAAGACTCCACTGGGGTGGACGATATGTTAAGTCTGCTTTTCTTGGGAGGGCCAGGCCTCTCTTGTGCAACTGTGGTGCAGGAGAAAACCGTAGTACATAATAGAACTGAAGATCAAAGATGGTAGATTGCTGACCCTACTATATCTAGTCAGAGGAGCACCAGGAAGCCAGCGAGAAGGTAATGCCTGGTTTGACTTCTTCAGTTGCAGAGAAACAGAGAGCTATCTGGAAGGCTGTACCAGTGGCAGCCCCTGCCCAGAAGCCCTTAGGCCCTGTGGTGGGTGCCAAGGAGATCACCAAAAGGAACCACACCATCACTCAATCCATGACTCTGCATTCCTTTATAGCACCCGAGTTTATCGTAGACCTTCAGAAATT
The DNA here is from genome assembly GCF_041296235.1 of Equus asinus. Taxonomy (NCBI): domain Eukaryota; kingdom Metazoa; phylum Chordata; class Mammalia; order Perissodactyla; family Equidae; genus Equus; species Equus asinus. The sequence goes on along the minus strand of NC_091811.1, from coordinate 31,610,787 downwards.
CAACCTTCAAATATATTTTAGGACCACATCATGTGCATAAGTCTGGTGCTGCTTTCACACCTTAACATACGGACAAGTATTTAACAATATTTTTTAATCCATTGAATTCACGGAAGGACAATAAAGCATGTTAATAGTAATTTTATTACTTTACAACCATGGTCACTTAAAATGTCATACATAAAGTACATGTAATGAATGTCACAAGAGCTAATAATTCAAATTTGAATCCCTCAAGGTTATTTACCAGTACACATTTCTAAATCAGTTATTGTATTTCAAAAGAAAAGAAGAGCTTGAAATGAAGTCTTCCTCCACATATACCAGCTCCATCCTAACATCACTAAGGTGATGTCTGAAGGCCAAGAAGTGGTTTAAATTTTTAACAGTATTCTCTTATCTTAGACAAGTATCTCAGTTTAGAAATTACTTTACACATAGCCATTACACTATAGGGACAATTGTTTTACTAGGAATAAAGCTAATATACCAATGGGCACGAGGCAAAATTAAACAGAATGAGTAAACAATATAAGGAATTTATATATAAATTCAAAAGTCTAAGATTAACTTTATCATCTACATCTTCTATAATATGATTATGATATTTGTTATCAGGTACATTATCTAATACCTAAGCAGAAATTTTTTGAAAGGAGAAAGAATTTGCGCATTTAAAACACTTTTGATTAAAATTTGTTTGCAGAATTTCCAGAAATTAGAAAACATGGTTTCAAGTCATCATTTTTCTAAAGCCGAGTTTCTTTGCCTGGCCAGTAGTTGGGTTGTAGCAAATGATCACTTGTAGTACAATTTTCCTTCCTGATTCTTGGAGACACCATTGTTCCTTCTCTCTTGGTTCTGAAGCTTCTTTGTTTTGAAACATAATTTTTCTTTAAAATGAAAAGTACTGCAATGCTTAGGAAAATGGACATTGTGCCCAGCATCATAGTTAGTCCCAGATATATGTGTCTAGAAGAAGAGAGAATACATCTTAATTATTGTAACTACCCAACTTTAAATAAAATGTGAAAGGAAGGTAATAATATCTTTCAATCAATATCAATATCAATTAAATCAATCAATATCAATAAAACCATTATGAGGAGAGTTTTCTTTAAGAATGCAGATTCAGTGGCTATAAAAGGCCTTTCTATAAACATTTGACAGACTATTGGAGGCAGTGTGCTAACATAAAACAATTTTTTAGTAGTACCATCATTTTCAATTGCAACTAATTATGTAGTCAGTTCCATCCTCTGTAAATTACTTCCTTAGACCAGGTGACCATACCCTGTTTGCCCAGAACAGTTCCAGCTTATGCTAGTGTTGTCCCAGTGTTAATAGGGCCCTCTTTCACTCTCAAAAGTGTCCGGGTTTGAATGATAAGTTACATGGTTACCTTACCCTCAAACTTTGCTCCAATTCACTTCTACAGAAAAACTGCAAGAAGCAGTGTTAAGGGGGAATCAGAGCTCTCAGAGTAGAATGACTTAAGACTAAACCAGAGGTTTAAATCAGTTTCTTCCATGAGAAGCCTTTAGCTCTACATTCTATAACAAGACACGAAGGTATGGAAGGACAGGTTGAATGATTCACGCTGGTCACCTTGTGCACACACTGCCAGTCTCTGATTGAGCTACTTTGTCTCTACATTACAGTGAATACAGCTTTAGCAAATGTGAGTAAAGTGCAAATTCTACTCACAGATCGGGTCCCATTGAAAGACCGAAATAAAATTTCTCACATAACATCAAAGCCTATTAAATCAAACTTATTTGAGATGGTCGGCTCAATTCACATCCAACTTCCAACTTACACGGTTCAGCACCAAGTTTATTTCTCCAGAAAACGCTCAGATTGTAAATCCAAAAAATCCTTCTTGCTTTTAAGCCATTGAAGCATTGCTTTAAGCAATAAGGGGACTCAGTGTGGCATGAATTGAACTGAATGATACCATAGTGAAGAAGTCATGCCCCTCAGACACATACACACTCACAGACACAGAGAAAACCTTTTGCTTTTATGCATTTCAAGTACTGGAATAATTGAACATCAGTTTGGCAATACAAGCTGGACAGATTTAGAGCCAAATCCAACTCTTGCCCAGGGGGATTATATCTGACATAAATGGGACAGTTTGGCTCAGTTTGAAAAAGAATGGAATTAAATCCAAAATGTGACCTAAATTTAAATGATTCTAAATTTCAGGGAAATACTTGTGTGCACAAATTTGCAAAGTTCTACTGTACTCTGAAATCTTGGGTCGTATTTTTTTTAAAAAATGATTACTCACTTAAAATGGGAGTCAAGATTAGGAATGGGGAAAAAAAAATGAAACATCTAGCCAAATAATCACAGAATAATACACTTATTCTATAAAACAGGACACACTTCTTGATTAGACTACCCTTTTCCTTAGAGGCAGGAAGCTACATGAGGAATTATTAGTGTCAATTGCATTGTGCAGACCTGGGATGCTGGAGCAATGAGATGAGGGAATGACTTTGATACAGTACCTAAAAGCATCTGAATCATATAATCTGCAGGATCCTCTACTTCCACACCTTTTAAATCCCCATTTGAGGCAAGAAGTGTCAATCAAGACTCCAAAATATACGGGAGCTGGGATTCCTGCTGTGAGAAAAACAGATAATTGCTACTGTATATGCTAAACTATATATGCACTTATAGTAATTACAAATCGCTAAAAATGTATGCACGTCTTTTTGGTTATCCTATAATGAGTGATTATTTGGAACCACTTACTTTCAGTGCAAAAGATTACTGCTTTGGCAATAGCAGAGCATCTGTAGGAGCCCAGAATATGCCACCTCAAAATATGCCTCTCTCATGAAGATTATTTTGAGAAACAGAAGACACAGGAGAAGCTCTGAAGACAGAGCATAAGTTTCCCATTTGTAAGGGAAATTTACATTTATAAAGGAAACCTCCATTTGTAGGGGTGTCTCCCTCTCTGTACCAGGAAGAGAAGGATTCCAGATTCCAGAAGGAACAAGCTGATTTCTATTTTGCATAAAATCCCGTGAAGAAGAAGAACAATTAGATAAATATATCTGACAGTTAATTTGCATTATTTGGTGCCTTAAATAAAGTATATATAGATAGATACATATATTTTTCAACTAAATAATTTACCACTTAAAGACATTTAGGTGATAACTAACTTTATACTGCTCTTAATATTGTGAAGACAGGTCAAAAAATCCAAATGTTTGCCATTTTCCATGTATGTTTTAAAATTTTCATAATGGCAAATTTTCAAATATTCACAAAATTAGAGAAGATGATATAATGAGCCCTCACGTACCATCACTAACTTCAACAATTATTAATGTTTTGCCATTCCTGTGTCATCTATCTCCAGCCCTTCCCCCACCCCAAAACTTTTTTTTTTTGAGGACTATTTTAAGAGGAACCACAGATATCATGTCATTTCCCTCATATGTATTTCAGTATACATCTCTAACTGATGACATTTTTAAAACAGAACCACAATGCCACTCCACACTTAACACGTTTTATAATAATTCTTCAATCCTATCTAAAATCTCATCCACATTCAAACTTTTCTGAATATCTTCAAGGCATTGTTTTAGAGCTGGTTTATTCTAATCAGGATTAAAACCAGGTAAACGTACTACATTTAGCTGATGGTTCTTTATGTCAGTTCTCTTCCCAACTTTTTTTTATATGAATTATTTTTGAGGAAAGACGTTTGTCCTGTAGAATGTGCCATAATCTGGATTTGACCAGTTGCTCCTTAACAACATTATTTAATTTGTTCTCCTATCCTCCATTTTTTCCAATAACCTGGCAGTTAGCTCTTGGATAGACTCAGGTTCAATTTCTTCTAGGCAGGAACACGGCACAGGTGGTTCCGTGTGTCCCAGCAGGAGGTACAAGCTGTCTTCTTGCTTTTCTTAGTAATGTTAAATGGATCTGAGACTCAGGCTATGCCTTCCATTATGCAGTTTTCATCAACTTTCACCTATAGCTTTTAGCAAATGTTGGTGAGATTGCAAAACAGAGATTTTAAAAAATTATATTACGCCTTTGGTACAAATTACTTAGGATTTTTCTCTAAAGGAGAAGTTTCCTTCATGACTATTTAATTACTTTGAAATCTATTTAACATAGGAAAGGCACGATAAATGCTTGATTCTTCACTTATCAATTTTAAGTATAATGAATTGGTGTCCTAGTGTTCTCCAAAATTATTTAAGTATCAGGGGCCAGCCCTGTGGCTGAGCGGTTAAGTTTGCAGGCTCTGCTGCTGCTGCTGCAGCCCAGGGTTTTGCCGGTTCAAATCCTGGGTGTGGATGTGGCACCGCCCATCAGGCCACGCTGAGGTGGCGTCCCACATGCCACAACTAGAAGGACCCACAACTGAAAATACACAACTATGTACCAGGGGGCTTTGGGGAGAAAAAGGACAAATATAAAATCTTTAAAAAAAATTAGTTAAGTCTCATTATGAATTCATGTCTTTTATATATTCAGTGTATTTCAATACACTGCAGCAATTATTTATTATTATTAAATTTTCAAATTATCTCACCTTAGGCCATGCTCCTCAAAATTAGTGCTGTGTCCTTTTGATATATCCTTATTTGCCTCTGATAGCTTTCCCACTTTCCAGCACAAACAGTTGTTCCATAATGATCTTATGCATTTTCTGCCTGAGACCTTGACTTGGTCATTTCTCCAAGACGCTATGATTCTTTTACTGAGAAGTGATACTTAGATGTCACAGACTGAGTGCTATGGGTGCTCATTTCTCCTGGGTTACACAGATTCTATATTTTTAAGGAGACTGAGCTATAAAATAGTATTTTAAAGTAAAATTATATGAATTCATATTGACATTTTAAATTTAAATTAATGGGTTTTACTGAAGTTATTTTACACTTTTATCACTTCTCTATTATGCTGAATATATTGATTCCTAATGATATTAATATAATATCTTATTCACTTTACCTTAAAATATATAATAGTTTCAACATAAAAATGCCAAAGTTAATATTAATGATAAGACTATAAAACGTCACGAAGCTATGGGGATTTAGTAATAATTCTATCTTTTTAAGCCATTTAAAGTTTTTTGTGTGTGTGGTTATGCCACCAATATGGTATACAGCTAGTTTCAGTTTGTTTAAGAATCTCTTTTGTTCTTTTAATTTAATTGTTTTTTAATGACATAAAAACTTTGCACGATTTCAAATTAAAAATTATATGTTACATTTACAAAGTATCATTTCCATCCTGTCCTCTCTCCTCTCTTTCCTTTCTTCCCTAACATGTAAGCTTAACCTTTTTTTTTTTACTAGTTTCTAGTTTATGCTTCCACTGTTTTTTCTTTTTTTTAAATGAGAAAATACCTTTGTGTGTGTATATTTCTACTTTTCCATACTTACACCAAATGCATCACACTATAAATATGTTCTACATTTTGCTCCCTTTCACTTAATAGCATACCCTGGGGATCACTTGGTATTATAGACTGAATTATGTCCCTCCAAAATTCATATGTTGCAGTCCCAACCCCCAATGTGACTGCATGCGGAGACAGAGTAATTAAGGAGATTATTAAGGTTAAATGAGGTCATAAGGGTGGGGCCCCAATCCGATTAGGACTGGTGTCCTTACAAGAAGACTAAGAGACTTCGTAGATCTCTCTCTCTCTCTCTCTCACAGAGGAAAGGCCATGTGAAGGCACAGCAAGAAGGTGGCCATCCACAAACTAGAAAGAGAAGTCTCACCAGACACCAACCCTGTTGGCACATTGATCTTGGACTTCCTAGCCTTCAGAACTATGAGGAAATAGTTTTCCGGTTGTTTAAGCCCCCCAACCATGTTATTTTGTTATGGCAGCCAGAGCTAACTAATGCACTTGGTAACCTGAAAGAGACATTTTTCCCCATTTGTCCTTACAGCTGTATTTCATTGGTTTACTATAGTTTATTCAACCAGCTCATACTGATGGACGTTTAGACTGCTTGCAGTCTTTTGCTATTATAAACAACGGCACAATGATTAGACTTATTCATACGATGAGACTAATCCATAAGATTAGACTTGGTTTATACTTTCACTAGCAAATTTTTGGCATGAGTTCTCAGAAGTGGGATTGCTAGGTCCAAAAATAAGTCTCTGTGTAATTTTGTCAGTTATTGCCACATAATCCTCCCCAGAAATGGTATCATTTTCTCAACAGCAATGTACAAGCACATCTATTTTCTCATACGCTGCAGACAACATTTGGTAATTTGTCCATCTGATATGTAAGTATCAATATCTCAGTGTAGTTATAATTTTTACTCTTATTATGAGAGTGTTTGACCATCATTTTATATATTAAGAGGCATTTACATTGTTTTCCACCAAATGGCTGTTCATATTTTCTGCTCATTTTTCTATTTGGTCGTTGGGCTTTTTGTGCTCAACACTTAGGAACCCTCTGTATACAGTAGGGATAGTAGCCACTTGTCTATTATAGAAATCGAAAAAACAATTGTTCCCAGTTTGTTATTTGCCTTTTGCCTTTGCTTATGATGTTTTTTGTCATTTTCAAGTATATTTTTATTTTCATGGAATCAATTTTATGAACCATTTCTTTTGCTTAAAATCTTTTTGACTCTGTAGGTTACGTCTATCTTCCCAAAGACAGGGAGAGAGAGAGACTAATTGTGGCCAGGGATGTATTTCAGGCTCAACAACCTAACATTTTTCTAGATCATCTCTGTTTTTATATCGTAGAATTAGAGCCAGCCACGATGACATAAACCTCCATTTTTGTTGTTTCCCCAATTTTATCAGGATTATATTGTATCTTCATATATATTGATTTTGTGTCAAGATCTATGTAAACTACCTTTATTTTCAGATTTTTCCAAGCTCTGAGTTTGTTTTTCTCCCAGATAGTTCTTTTCTGTCAAATTACAGAGGAACATTTACGATTGTTTTACTTTCTTTCTTAGAATATATTCTTTAAGGACAGAAACCTCATCTGAGTCACTCTGTTTTCTATGAGTTTTAACTAACGCAAATTGAAAAATGTGGTAGTCAGAAAAAACATTCCAATTACGTTTAAAAAATAATGATCTCAAATGCATACTGCTTCGATTGTGTGAATGATCTGATCTTTCTACCAAATGACATATCCTAGCATTGAGAGTAGCTTAAAAGAGTCCCTTCCATTTTAATAACTGAAAACATTATATTTAGGCTTCAGCCTTTCTTACTGACTCATTTTTGCTTTCCTCTCAGAAGGCTCTCCCATAATAGCAATGGGTTTTTTGACAATAGACCAGTGCTGGAAGAGACAAGATTGTTAAAGAAAAAATGTCATTACTCTCACAAAACCACTTTATTATTCCTCAGGCACAGCATTGGCTCTCAATAAATATTTCTGGAACAAAGGAAGGGAGAAGTCAAAGAAAGGAGAGAAGGAAGGAAGAAATGAAGGAAGGAAGAAAATAAAAACAGTAGGGACCTGACCACCTCCATCATTTAGTTATGTGTGATAATTCTGTAAAAACACTTAGAAAAGTACTCAAAAATCATTTGTGATGGCTACCATGACTAAACACAGATTATACTTACCAAAGACTCTTATTGCTAAGGTGTAGATACCCAGGGCAAAAGACTTAAGTTGTGGCTTAATGCACCTGAAAGCAACAAAGGCACTATTATAAAATATATATATATATAGTTCATTAAAGCAATTATTAACATCAGTGATAATCTAACTTAACATACATGAAATGTTGTTAGAATTCAAGTAGCAATAATGAGGAACCCACTAGTGTCCTAGCATAGGGAAGGCAAATTACATAAAAGTCATGTTTGATTACGTGCATCAGGAGTTTATAGTTAATATATACTTAATATTTCTAGAAGGCAAATCACCCTACATGACATACTCAAATGGTGTTGGGTAAAGTGAAATCCTAAGTTTAATCAACAAACCAACAAATTCTCACAGGAAAAGAAAGCTCAAATTTCTAAGAAATTGCAAGAATTTGAAACAATGATAAAGGATTGATAACCTATAACTAGTTTTTGTGGCTTTTGGTCGAAAATCACAGGACCATATTGATCAGAGTTGATACAGTTACAATCACTGTGGCATGCTAAGTGTTTTTGCAAATAGTGGGGATCTCACCAAGCACAAGAACACCTAAAATAACAAGAGTGTCCTTAATATGACTAAATAGCTTTGATTAGCCTGTGGATTTTAATAGCAATAATCATGGTGATACATAACAACTATCGAGTGTTAACCATGGTACTCAGTTCTTCATATGTATAATATTATTTAGTCTCTGCTGTAGAAGGGGCAAGAATTACAACTTTTCTACTTCAGTCCAAGGATGTCTCCTTCTGACATCAAAATACAGTTCATTTGAAGGACTGGTAGTAAGCAAACCTTCTTCCAGTAGCCTGATTTTTCACTTGGCCCAGATGACTGCTTGGCACAGTATTAAGACGTGGAAGAAACAGCCACCCATAAAGAACAATCCTGGTCTGAGAACTCTGGGGCAATGCTTTCCCATCGTCTCAAACCCCTGTTCCCATTTGTCCACACAAATATCTCATGTTTTCCTTAAGCAGTTTATGAATAACAGATTTGTGGATGCTAGGTCCTATTTTTTGTTTATCTTTCCTAATCAATTTCCATGATGTAAACTGTGGGAAATTAAAGATGCATACGATACTTTTGATTAGTTTAATTTTAGAAAAACTTTTTCATCCTTGGATGTATGAATTAATTTTAAAATCACCTAATCCATCTCACAAAAGATTAACTGCCAGTGAAATTTGTCTTTTCATGTTTAAAATTTTATCAAAATTTGTAATATTTTTGGGTTATTTTGATCAATTGTATAATAGTAATGCTTGCAAAGCTAATTCAATCAGGAAGAAAAGTTTATCACTGGGAATACTGATTATAAAACTAATATTTTAAAATTTGAAATTATATAAATTTTTTATAGAGATGTATATGCTGGGACAGTCAATAAAAAATGTTCAGGTATAAATTATGTTAAAATAGAATAAAAGCCTATAGGGAAGTTGATTGAAGATATAAGTATTAAGAGAAGAAAAAAAAATGTAACATTTTTTACTGTTAAATGTCCTTTCATATAATTTTAAATTAGGTGATATTTTTTATCTAATCACTGTTCTTTAGATCCCATGGATTACATTTAAAAGAGTGACATTTAAAATTGCTATGTTTTTAACTGTAAATATTTACAATAGACTAGAAATCAATGCTTAGCTACTATTTAAACTTATGATAAAAAATATTTAGATGTCCACTTAAAAATATGCAAGAGGGTACATAGTTTTGAAAATTCTCTTAGAGTTTTATAAGCAAAAATGTTTGCAGTCATTGACATGATATTCATGGATTAGGATTCTCGATTGATCCAATACCCAGGAAATCCTCCCACAGATAATTCCAGTCAGTCAGGGCGAGACTACATAGACGGGTAATAACCTATACGTCAAAATAATAAATGTAAAACACTGTGGCATTAGATGAGCCTTTCAGGTGTCTTAGAAGTTTTATCACTCACAATTCGGTGGAACTATGTTTAATCTAAAACACATTTTGTCTATACTAGTTAATTACACCAGCATTAGAAATAGCAGACTGAACTTCTTGAGTGGCCACAGTGATGTAGGCACTAACATTGCTCTCTGGAACAATGGTTTGCAAACATTTTTAAACAGGAAAACTTCTATTCGACCACACTTTTGTATAAAAAGCTAAAGTGGGAAAGCTATAAAAATGAAACAAAGATGTGGGACAAGTTCCCTGAGTTATAAGAAGTCATGACGATGCCACAGAACAGAATCTGAAATGTCTGCTCTAGGTGATTGTAGGGTCTTATATCACAATTGGGCTGGGGAGAATCAATGATCACCTCAGAAGCAATATGTATCCAGGTATGCCACCGAGGGATAAAATATAGGATGTGATGACTGAAATTACAAGGAAATACAGAAACATTCTGGGACATCCATTATCTTTTTGACATCTGCCCACCATGCCTGAGGAATTTCCTGATTTAGAGGCTGCAATTCCCACACAGGTGCAATTATAAAATATCTGTAACACAATAGGGAAAAGTCCAATTATTGAGGGAACATTGAAATAAAATTAAAGATAAATATTTACTTTAAAACCTTCACAGTACAGTATACATGCATTATATAAACAATGGAGAAAATATTCTTTTATTTTCTGTGTTAGGGTATATTGAGCAGAGTGAAATCTATAGAGGTACAACATTTCATTATCCAAACAGCAGATGGTTGGTCTACAAACTACTCATCCTACAGAATAATCTCCCGGCAAATTCTACCACATCCAACCATAGCTTGTGTCCTTCTCTCCCACTTCCAAGTCTAAGCCACCATTTTTTCTCACCTTGATTATTGCAATGGGCTCTTCATGCTCAATCTGTTTCTACTCTTATCCAGCTATAGTCTCTTAGCTACACAGTTACCAGAACAATCCTTTAAAAATGGCAGTCAGATTGCATATCTATTCTCAACCTTCCAATAGCTTCTCATTATACTTGTATAAAATCCCAAATCCTTATAGCGGCTTACAAACTATCCATGATGTAGCTCCTAGATCCCACTTTGATCTCACCACTCAATGATCTTTCCCCTTTCCCTCTGCTATAGCTGCACACATGGGTTCTCACTGTACCCTTGGCAACCCTCAAACACAGTGAGCCTACTCAGGCCTCATGGCCGTGCTGTTTTCTCTGCTGGGCAGCTCTTCTCCTATACAGCTACACGGCTGGCGCACACACTTCAGGTCTCTGCTCAGATATTTCACTAAAGAGAGCTTCCGTGATCACCCATTCAAAATAATACCCCCATCTCTGCACCCTTTCATCCTAACATTTTTCCTCACAGTGCTCATTACTAACTATTGGAATACTATAGAATCATTTATTCTAAATTATATATCCCCACTAGAATGTAATCTCTGGCAGAACTGTCTGCTTTGTCATCACTGTCCATCTAGCACCTAAAATAGACCCTCCTTCTAGGCACTAAATGAAAATTTGTTAAACAAATGGGCACAGTTTGAGGATACGACAGAATTTATAGTGGTTACTAGGAAAAAAATCTTGAATAAGACTCAACTAAATTTTGGATAGAAAGGCAACTTTTATAATCCCTCATCAGTTTATTTCAGTAAATTTCATGTATCAGTGTGTATATGATGAGTTGTCATTCTTATCACAGAAGAGTTTGTGAATTTTTAGATAAACAATGAAATAAACCTGGCATTTCCTGTTCAAAGAAGAGTAGCAATATAGATTTTTTCTGAATTTCGGGTAAAAAGCTTCTGAATCTTGACTCTGCCTCTCACTGGAGATGTGAGTTTAGGTGGGTCCCTTGCGTCTCAGTGCCTCAGTCCTCAAGTGAGGAAAATAAGTAAAATAATACTCAATTACTTGAGAACCATGATGTTTCAAGGCAATTGTGATTTTAAAGCACCTCTCTTAGTCCCTGACATGCAATGTCTTCAATACGTGGAAGCTCCAGGTAAGAAAAACTTCCAAGCAATTTGGGCAGAAGAGTAGTGGCTGAAAGAAAAAAAAAAAAGAAAGGAAAGAAGGAAGAAAATGGAGGGAGGGCGAAAACTCAGATTTCAGATGGGTGGGTAGTCTTATCTACTGTTGCTAGAGACCAATCCTTTCTGTCTGAATAAAACATCAGAATAACAATAAACAGCAAAAATCAACCTGCATTACTGTGTCCGCAGAAACGTCTGCCTATGCATTCTTACTTAATTGATAAGCATATGTAAATATATGTGTGGTTTAATTTTCAGCCCTTTGGGACTGTCAAATACAGGCAGATTTCATCAGCCACAAGTAGAAAGCAGTGTGACCAGCGTGTTGTATACACAGCAGGTGTAAAGAAGAGTCCATGTTTGGGACAGGAATGTAAAGGTATGATTAGAGGGATGAGTCTGTTCATGATTGGAATACACAATATCCTTAAACCAGTTGGTTTCCTACCTATATTTCCAACCTCATATCCCTCCTCTACCCTGCAAAAACTCTTCATTCTAGCCACCTACTTACTGTTTTCTTTATTACACAAATTGGTTTGAATTCTCAGGCAGAGCCGTCTCAGAACCATCATCCTCCTCACAATCAGATTCCTGACCCCTTGGTCTAGACCTCGTGGGCTAGACATCCTACCATTGGCCTCTATTTGTCCTGCCCCTAAAGCCTCCAAGGACCACTGGTCTTGGGGTCAGGAGACTTGGATCCCAATGCAGATCTTATTAGATGACCTTATGGCTGAGATTTTCTCATTCAGAGCTAATATTCCTAATAAGCAAAATGAGAGAACTAGACGATGCAGTTACAAAGTTCCTCCAGTCTGTTTCATGATTCTAATTCTTACCCCTAATTCTTTCAACAACTCTAGTTCCACTAGTGACGGTTATATATCCTGTCTCCACAGAAAAGAACTAGGGTAGATTAAGAGGCAGGGTTCCTCCCAGCGTGGTCTGCAGCCGGGTTGGTGGCTGAGCCCTCATAGAGTAGTGTAGTTATGCACTGTAGCAGACCCGTGGGCCGACACTTTACAGAAGAGTTCTTACAATAGTTTTTCCACTCCTGGTGGAGGTTTGACAACCAGCCAGACAAGCCGATGCATATGTGACTCCATCTTCACCACACATGGGTTCCCAGTTTGTCTCTGAACATTTGCATCTTGAGTTGCAATCTGAAAAGAGAGCTCGTTCATGATAAGAGACAGGTTTGGTTCTGAAAAGAAATGCGACAGTATAAAATATTACCTCTTAGCAGGCAGCACCCTAATATTTTTAAAAAATCAATGTTCTTGAGTGATATAAATGGCGTTGCCAACAAAGTTTGCCTTTTGGAGACATAACTGTCATCAGAAATGCCAGCTAGTGATCATTAAATGTGAATCCACTATTAAACTATTAAGCAGTTTTCTCTAAGGTTATCTTTAGAGGTTTACAACTTCACACAATATTTAGTTCTTGGCTTATGGCTTTTTCTAACATCTACTGCCTTTAGGATCCTCTAATATATTTCTATGCAAAGGTGTATGAAAATGGCAATGAGGTAGAAAAGTAAAGTAAACCTTCAGAGCAATGTATGACATAAATGCTTAGCAGGCTCTGTGTGTGTGTGTGTGTGTGTGCAAATTTCCTTCAGAATTGTTGTCTGAGCATCAGTGGAATGGGCATTGTTAATGATGTGGTGAAAGAAAAAATAGCTGAGCAGTCAACCTTATTTCAACATGTGTAGGAGCTACATATCCTACTTATGCATGTCTTACTAATAAATGCATTGCCAGTTCATCTTACTTTTCTCTCTCCCACATATCCTTCTACTATTTGAAGCTCTTCCATGTCTTATATCATCCTTTCTGACTTGACTTCACATGCTACTTCAATGAATTACCCGTTCAATTTCCATAAAGTTTTATTGGAAGTCTGCTAAGTGCTAACTTTGGGAGGAGGGAAGATACTTACAAATATGAATGAGACAATATTTTTTGCCCCCAAGGAGCTGGGACTTTTTAAGTTGCTTTACGTAATTTCTCCCATCTCCTCTCTTTTCTCTCCCTCTCTTTTGCTCTCTCTCTCTCATTTTCTCTTGTCTTCTCCCAGAATTCCTTCTCTCTTGCTTCTATTTCTTCCTCTCACCTGAACTGCCTAATCTCTACTCTTATCCTCCTTGCACTATTCACATGGCTCTATTCTTCTAAGGAGGTACTTATACAACGGTATCTCTCCTTTATCTGCTCATTTGCCAACCATTGGCCCTTCATAATTCACGTTTTTTTCTCTCCCATTTTGAATTTCTTTACTTATTTGTTTATTCCTCTCCCTGTTTTGTTGCTGTTTTTTTTTTTACAAAGGTACTTGAGGGACTTAAAACAAAAAAAACATACACTGGGGGGCCGGCCTGGTGGCATAGTGGTTAAGTTTGTGCACTCCACTTCAGCAGCCTGGGGTTCGTGGATTCAGATCTTGGGGCAAATCTACATTCCACTCATCAAGCCATGCTGTGGCTATGTCCCACATGCAAACTAGAGGAAGATTGGCACAGATGTTAGCTCAGGAACAATCTCCCTCAAGCAAAAAGAGGACAATTCGAAACAATTCTTAGCTCAGGGGGAATCTTCCTCATCAAAAAACCCCCAAAAAACAAAAAACATACGCTGGGATGTACACTCAGTGAAGGCAGGAACTATCTGTTTTATTCACTTCACTTCCATATCTCCACTACCAAGAACAAGCCCTGGCGTGTAGCAGACTAAGAAACAAGATTTCTGGTAAGTCAATCAATCAAAGAAAAATGGTATTCTATTTTAGAGAAAAACATCAGTCTTTTGGCCCATCTGTCTGAGAGGTTATAACGATTGCAACCCTAATTTCTTCATCGATGTAATATTCCATCTAGTAGAAGTGCCATGGGTTTGGTCACCTCAACAATAAAAATGAAAGACCACTTAAATGTCTCCAAACAGAGTAAAAGGGAATTTAACCTTTTAAATAGAAGTTATACAGAAATATTTCATCCTATCCTCTTCCATAAGCATTGCTAACTACCACTATTTGGTAGTGTCTGAAAGTATAAATATGTACCTTTGAAAGCCAAGAATCAGGCCACTATGGGTACCATAGGGCTGAGATCATAGAAACTTGGAGCTGAAAGGAACTCTGGGGGTGATCTGTGCCAGCTCCTCATTTGGCAGACCAGGAAAGTCAGGTCCCAAGTGAGCAGATAATTGCTCAAATTCACACCATTTATTAGTGACAAATAGAAGTAGAACCCTTCCAGGCCTCTTGATTTTAAATTCTTCTGTCACACCAGACTTATTCTCATTATTGCAGAAGAAAGGATCCTTCCATTACCATATCTAAAGCTTGTCTACACTGTTCCTGTTGAATGTCCAAATCAAAACAGCCTTGTGGAGCAAAGCAACTCAGGAAAATTCCTGGGGTGCATATTGTATTTTATAAAGCCAATGATTTTACATTCCTGAAAGTAAGTTAAATTTGTTGTCTAAAGCAATCTGGAAGCAGAAGTTAATTGCATACATACTTTATGAAGGATGTGTTGACAGTGGAGTTGTTATTTAAAATTTTAATTATAAGATGAGTTTTATCAAATATGCCAGAATGTTTATACTCAAATGAGATTTTGCTTTCAAAATAATCATGCTGGGAGGCAAGAGATTTTCCCAGCGATATTGCCATTTCTTTTGGCTGCTTCCAATAACAAAGCTATTCTTAAAGGTTAAATCTTTGCCATTGTTGAAAATATTCTAAAAAATTTGGAAAGCAACTTCAAAAGAGGAGCTTTAGAATGTTTTAAACAATTATCACAATGCAGTTATAGTTTTTCAAGGTGACTGCCTTCAAGGGCTAGTACTCACTCAATGAATATATTATCTTTCATTTGTTTGAGACTATTTAATCTTTTATGTGAGTCAACTCTTGTGAACCTCAAAAGTTTGCTCTTGTCTGTTTATGTGTTTTCTTTTGTCTTAGACACAGCGTGATGCTGTAGAAGGACTATTGTACTTTGAGGAAGCTAACTGACCTTTCTAAACTCAGCTTCCTTCAATAAGGATAACAAAACTTACCTCATAAAAGTGTTCTGAGGGTAAAGGGAGATAACAAAAGTTAATGGGTTTTGTAAATTGCAAAATACAAAGTACTTTGCCATTCATTGTCCATCTACCATGAGGAACATGGGGACATTTAAAGTTCACACAGGGTTTCTACTCTCTCTAGAACCTTCTTGCAATTCCTGTTTACAACTCTCTTATTCTACATTGCTGACTGTTACCAAGGCAACATTCTACTCATTTAAGTCTAACATTGCTATGAGAACTCCCAGAAGGAGCAATATATGAAATTTACATTCCCTAATTTACCTGGACATTTTAGATGGCAAAAAGTGTAACTCATGTTCACTTAGCAGCAGGGGAAATCAAGTTAAGGAAGGTGATGGAGATTGGAACATAGAGACAAGACAGATAGATAAGCATGGAAAGAAGAATGGGAAGAGAACTGGAGAGCAAGCAAGAATAAGGAAGTAGCTGAACCTGCATGAAACAGAATGTAATGTCAGGAGCATTTGCCTTTGAGCCACAGCAGAGTTTCAGGCAATCAGGCAGACACAATAAGGGAGGTTGGCCTGGCACACAGTGGTGGCTCCATAATTTTTTAAAACCAAATAATGTATAAATAAGTGGAAGGATGAAGAGAACTGCCTCTGGAAACTCCTGTTCAGAGGTAGAGCGATGGTAAGGACTCTTGACGGAAAGAGCAAAATAGTTTCTTCAAGATACAGCCTTGTAGAAGAGCGATAGACTCTGGAAACTAAGAAAGCTAATTTCCCACCCCATACAGAATGGCATAGGTCTGAGAGCATCAACAAATATTCTCTTGACCAACTGCAAAGAGCTAAAGAGAGCTGTCATGCGGGTCACTAGGTTGAGGGATAGGCATTCTCTCCAGAAACTTCACATGATTTGAGTACAACAGAGACTATGAAGGGTGGCATAGAGACCACTCTGGTTGTCCAGGTGTTCAAAAAAAAAAAATGCAATTGTTTTCTGTGAATGGCACATCTATTTTGTACCAGGCAAGTACTAATCACTTTCATGTATATTATCTTGCTTAAGTTTTACAAAACCCTAACAGGCAGTTATTATTTGTATTTTTAAAATGGGAAAATTGAGACTGAATTAGATTAAATAACCCATACCACATCACTTCACTAAGAATGGGCAGAGACAAGATTCAAGGTCTGTGTGCTCCCCTACCAGGTTGCTTCTCTAAAGTAAGATGTGGGTTTAGCATTTTTAATATTTCTCTGAGACATTCAAATTCAAAGGAGATGACAGATTTTGGTTACAATGACAGTTTCCATGCCATAAGTACTGTCAGCTCTTCCACAACAAAACAATAATTCCCTTCCCATAGTTATGCTTGAAAATCAAATTATCTTAGTTTGAAACACTATCAATAACTCATCTGATTAAACAAGCCAATCTCCTCAGATTATTTAATGAATGAACATACCCGTGATAGGAGACAGTTAGTCCTGCCACATCAGAATTTTCACAGCCCAATGCAAACAGGGACAGGAATAGGAGGTACCCAAAGACGGATGATCCCAAGTAGAGTTTTGCGGCTCCACACACACTGATTCTGAATTTCTTCATAACAATCCCCCCAGAGAATATGCCAAGGGCCACTGCAGGTATGTTGATGAGCCCTGAGGAACAAGAAAAGTATAACATTTTGTGAATCTCTAAAAGAAATCTGAGTGTACTCACACAAACTTCCTAAGAGATTATACAAAACTATGCAACAGGTTCTGACATATGGACTACTCGGTCATTTTAAGTTTCAGGAATAGTCAGTTGCTATCATCTGTTGACACATATCAAGAGATTTTGGTGGGTGTCTGGGTTATAGACTAATGATAGAACAACTGACAGACTCAGAGTTCTGCCTAACACAATGTCTAGCACAGGGTTTGAAATTAAAATACACTGAATGAAAAAATGAATCAGTGTCTTTCTAGCCTAATCCCAAGATTAACAGGTACAATCAGAGGGCAGCTAGGTGACTGTTAATGTTCTTTAATGTTGTGCTTAGAAGAATAATAGGTACATGGAACACAGGAAATAAAAAAACACTCTTGGTTCTACTTTCTGGCACAAACAAAATTTGTTTCTAATGACCTGGCCTCTTAGCCTCTTAGTTTGGTATCTTTCTTAACAACAACAATGTATTATTAGACTACTTTTATATTTATTATTTGCTTATGATGTACTAGCCACTCAGCTAAGCATTTGATATATTATCTATCACATTTACTCTTCACCACACCCTTAGGAGGTAAGCATATTAGTATCTTAATTTCAGAGGACAATTTGTTCATGGTCCTATTTCGTAAGTGGTAAAACAAGATTTGAATCCAGAGAGTCTCATGTCAAGTCCCATGTTTTCAATAACTACGTTATACTGCCTCTCCTTCAACGAGATTGGGAGACAGCATTCTTGATAAATAGATGTGCAACCTCACTAGTATTCAAATAAATGTGACTTAAAAACAACACCAAGAAGAGGTCCAACAAAGTGGTTGAGAGCTTGGATTCCGGAGACCTAACTGCCTGGGTTTGGATCTCAGTTATACACTTAATAGCTGGGCAACTGCAGGTAATTTTCTGAACTTTTCTAAACCTGTCTCCTTATCTACGATGTGGAGCTAGTAAAAGTGTTGTTGAAGTTATTAAGTGACATGAGAAGTTCTTAACACAATATCTGGCACAAAAATATCATTCAATTAAGTTATTATTAGCATTTCGATCTGTGAGATTTACAAAGATGAAAATATTGGGTGGAGGAGTGGAACACCTCTGTGTCAGGAAAGATGGAGAAAGAGGCTCTTTGGTGCCCTGTTGTTTGGATTGCAAATTGGTAAATAACTCTAGAGAAAAGTAAGTTGGCATTCAACAATAAACAACTTCTCTGCTAATTAGAATTTATTCCTCATATTGTCTACCCATCAATCACTGATGTCCATGATAATAATTCATTTCTTCCAAATAATAAAAGGGCTGAAGCTTGTAGAAACTCTGGCCAACAGAGAAGGTTCAAATATGAGCTAAGTATCTGAGCTGGTGAACAAGCACAAGCATCCACATCTCCGACTCACAACCCAATGTGACATTGTTAAATAAAACCTGAAAACTCTGACATCTAGTGATAATGAGATGTAAGCTAACTTCCTTTCTTCTTTCCTTTCCTTTTCTTCCTTTCTTTCCTTTTCTTCCTTTCTTTCTTTCTTTCCTTCTTTTTGTCTTTCCTTCCTTCTTTCTTCTCTTCCTTCCTTCCTTCCATCCGTTCGTTCTTTTTCTTTCTTTCTTCCTTCCTTCCTTTCTTTCTTTCTTTGCCTTTCTGTCTGTCTTTCTTTCCTTTTTAGATTTATATATCTAGTCTCCTAAGCTTCATAGACTCTCAAATATCAGATATATAATGATCTTTGGCTTGCTATTACATCACTTTATTTTTAAAATATTTTCATTATATATTAATAGATGATAAGAAAAGAGAATTTTGTTTCATCTCTTTCGACTTGACTATACATTCATATTAAAATGATCACATCAGAAATCAGCCCACCTTGAAGGGGGCATGATCACGAAATTAACAAAATTGAAAAAGAGGAGATGCTAGTTTTGCTTCTCCAGCTAAACTGAGGTTTGTGGGTGTGGCAAGTGGCAGGAATGTTTGGCCTTGAAGAGCCAAACATCTGCTAAGAGACACCTGATTATTATTTTTCTTTTTAAAAAAGAGCAGATAATAGAAAATAATATAAAAAATCTGGCTACTGATGACCCAAGTTAATAAATGCTAATATTTTCTCCCAATTTTTCCAAGTTTTAAAATATGGAAATACATAAAACTGATTCTCTCTGTTGCGCTTCTATCTTCCTTCCCAAGAACGAAGTGCTGCCATGGATTTGATGGGCATTATTTAATCCCTATTTGTACACACACATACGCATAGCACTTGACTTTGAATTCCTTCTCAGAGACCTGAGACTAACACAAAAAGAGCACAGGATCCTATTCTCTCTCTCAATTCTATCCCCAAAAGCAGTTTATGGAAAAAATATCTTCTGAAAACCAGGCTCTGAACTGAAACCTTTAGAGAACGTGCTTAGAATTTCATTTTATTTTGTAAAGTACCAATAGAATCTGGGACATAAGGAGTCAGAGCTTCAAGGATATCCTCCATCTTGTAGCTCCACACTCTGCTGGATTCCATTAACTGCTCCCCCCACAACCCCGCAGTCTGGCCTAGAAGAGCCTGAAAATCGAAATGGGGTTGTTCTAGGGGTATTGCTCCCTTTAACTGAGGATTGTTTAAAAATAGGAGTATCCTCTCCTGATTGACCTCCTTTTGGAGGCCTGTGTTCTCCTGAAACTTCCAGCAAGTTTCATGTTCTTTTGCCTCCAGGCCTTTCCACACAAGATACTTGCTTTGTCTGAGACAAGGTCCTCCCAAACTTCCACCCCAGTTCCCCCACTTTCCTCTTTTAACACCTCCTTATCCTTTTGCTCTTGATTTAGGAATCATCATCTTCCCCTAGAGAATTCTTTCTGACTTCAAGATTAGGTTTGTTCTCCCAGAGTACTCTGGGCTTCCCCTAATGAGAGCTCTTATCACAGCCTCCACTAGCCATGTGGTGCCTCCAGGGGACCCATCTGGCACCAGGGTGCACAACTTGGTCATCAGAAACCTCTTTCCCCACTCAGCCTGAGGCCCCTGTGCAGGGTTCCATAGGGCAGCAGCCTTGGTACTTAACACGATTACCTGTTAGCTTGTCTGGTTCCCACTTCACCCTCCAATCTAACCTTCAAGGCAAGAACTATGTACACCATCAAATCCTCTGTTCCTTGCATAGACAGTTTTCCATAAAAATGTGTTAATGAATTAATTTATTCATTTACAGTCATGCGTCGCTTAACCACAGGCTATGTTCCGAGAAATGCATCATTAGGTTTCACTGTTGTGTGAACATAATAAATAGAGTGTACTTACACAAACCTAGATGGTGTGTATGGTACAAATCCTATGAGACCACCATCGTAAATGCAGTCCATCATTGACTGAAATGTTAATATGTAGCACATGACTGCATAACATCTCTCCTGGATGTCTTACTCTCTTATTTTAAGATAGCTAAATTATAACATGATTCAAAAAAGATTAGTAGTACATTTCAAATATATTGTCGGCTTAGCTCGCCCTTTCAAATTCCCTAGGATTGATAAATTGTCCATGCTGGGCCAAGCTGGTGGTGAATTTCCTGAGTATCAGATGAGATGTGCTTCTTGCCTCCCAAAGCGTCTTTTCTTTCTTCTTGGGTATTTTTAAGTCATTTAATGAGGTAGAAATTTCACCCTGATTTCTTCATTACATTCCTTTTCCATTCACACCATAAAATGTGTTGATCTTAAAATGTTTACCATCTAAATATTCCAAAGGGAAATATTATCTGTAATTTATGCGAGCACCGGCAATTTGTTTCAATTTATTTTATATATTTTCTTTTCAATTTAATCCGCATATTTACCCAAATACCAGGAAAGCTGAGAGAAATTTAAGAGCAATTTATTATTATTATATATGACATTATTGTTAATTATTTTTATTATTTCAGCACACTGGCTCAAATTAAAAACCATATTCTTTATTACTGTCCTAAACAAGGGTTTGGAGTGATGTGCAAAATGTTTCGAGATGGTCAGCACAATTGTAATGTAAGCTGGCAACTTTGGTTCCCATACAGACGCATGCCAGTCTTTGCCGTTAGGATGAAACAGTAAGGAGTTATAATAATACTACTTTGCAATGTTTTTAGAACCTCTTTCCCAGTGAAATAAAAGTCCATTTTATATCATGGACCTTCACAATCTTACTCTAATGCTGGCAGAAATAAGTATTAAGTTCTGAATTTTACAGAGAGATGCAAGGAAAAATTTACACGCTCACATAGTCAATTGAGTGCAAAAAAGTAAAATTAGCCATCCTTTTGGGGCATAATAAAAGGTTTTTTTTCTCACAAATTAATTGTTTTCCATATCCTCACAGATCTTTGATATAGCTTAACTTAATTCTAGAACACATTATAATATAATTACTAAATTTGCCATACTAGTTAGTGACAAAAAAATAATACTTTCTATTATAATCACCTTTCCCAAAATAATTCTCTTAATTTTTCCTTATTCGTCTGTGTAACATCTCCAAGAATTTAGAATGATGGTTATTGCTGTTAATGATAGTCAATGTTGATGTATCTTGTGTACTAGATACTGTCTTATTTAATAAAAGATTTCCAAGACATTAAGCAAAATTACTAAATAACTGCAATCTGTGTATTAAGAAGGAAAGGAAAAGATCATTTGCATATAACTTCATAGTGATAGGAGAAGCTTAAATGGAAATTTCTACTGTCTATCCAAACTTCTTTAAGTGGAAATTGCAACAAAAATTTTCTTTAAAAAGCCTATACTTTTAAAAAAGCAAATTTATTTCACCACATATTTCCTACTTCCTAAATTTGAAACATTCTGTTTATTCTTCTTTAATTTTCTTTGCAAAATTAAAGTAATTAACATGAGAAAATGCTATTTCTAAACTTTAGAAAGGATGTGGCCAACATATAAAAACATGTTCAGCAAAATAAATTGCCATTGTAACAGGCCTGGAACACCCAGGGAAGTTTCTGTTTATTCTTTCCTCCACGTCATATCAAATGCCTTCTCTGAAAGTAGAAGGGAACAGGCCTTCTTTGTGCCTCTCCCATATTTTATCACAGAAAGGGTCATTCTCACATAGCCCAAAGCAAAAAATAAAGGAGAAAAGAGAGTGGGAGAAGAAAAGAAGGAAGAAGAGACGGAAGTGAGAAAATATTACTTATTGAATGACAGCGATGTGTATTTATGATGCATTTTGTATGTCTTATTTCATCTTCATTTCAACCTAATGAGGCATTTATTTTCATCACTCTACAGATAATCAAAATAAGTATTAGGGATGTTGAATAACTTACCCACTTCCCTTACTATGTTGCATCCCATACTTACTAATGTGAAACCAAGACAGATTCGGGAAAGGATCCTAGTTATAACGATGTGAATTTACTAGACACGATTACTTATCTCTAACAAAAGTACTTAAATTATCTATAGACATAACAAGTCAGAAACTATGAGGAATTAGAGTTTTAGACAACCTTTGATGGATGGCTAAAAAAATCCTGATGATGAATTTGTTTGGATCTTAGGGTTCATTTGAGTAACAGAGAAGGGTCAGGGATTAAAAAAACATCAACCAGCCACAGTTCAAAAGATAATTATTAGTTGGATTCTTCCTATCAGTTTCCCATAAATAATTATGGAAAAAGGTAAATAATTTCCAGTGAGGAAACTTAACTCAGAAACTCAGGGGAAATAATTTTATTCCTGGCTACGTCATAATGTATGCATGTATGATACATATATCTAATATTGGGTAGGCCATTAAATCTCTCAGAATTTCATGTTCTTTCATTTGTGCTAACTCACCTTAACAATAATTTTATAGGCAAAATGTATTTCATTTATCTACTTAATAAATAATAATTACATACAATTTCATTTCTATTATGAGTACCTTCCTCCAAATAATGCTCTTAATTTTACTTCATGAAATAAACTTTTCAATTTGAAATAAAAAATACTTATTCTAGTGAGAGAAAAATCAAATGCCCAAAAATCTCTAAATGTGATGTACATGTTGAATAATGAGGAATAAACACATACTTAAAAGTGTGTCCCCTCACTACAATTCATGGGGAAAAGATAGTATTTTCATTTTGATAAATGAACCCTGACCTTTTCTTCACATTATACAAAAAAATAATTTGAAATGAATTATAATCTAAATGTTAAAGTTAAAACAATTAAGCTACTAGGACAATATTAGGAAAACATTTTCATAACCTTAGGGTTTGACAAAGATTTCTTAAAACAGGTTCAAACAGCACTAATGAAAAAGGAAAAAATTGAAAATTGGACTTAATTAAAATTAGGAAGATCAGGGGCTGGCCCCGTGGCTGAGTGGTTAAGTTCGCGCGCTCCGCTGCAGGCGTTCCAGTGTTTCGTTGGTTCGAATCCTGGGCGTGGACATGGCACTGCTCGTCAGACCATGCTGAGGCAGCGTCCCACATGCCACAACTAGAAGGACCCACAACAAAGAATATACAACTATGTACTGGGGGGCTTTGGGGAGAAAAAGGAAAAAATAAAATCTTAAAAAAAAAAAATTAGGAAGATCACTATTAGGAGAGCGAAAAGACAACTTGAAGTCTGAGAAAATATTTTCAATATGTATAGTCAATAAAGAACTTGTATCAAGAAAAATACACAGTACGCCTACATACAAATCAACAAGAAAAAGACTAAGCATCCAATAAAAATGGGCAAAATGCTTGAATGGAGTTAATAAAAGAGAATGTTGAAATGACCAATAAGCCTGAGGAAAACTGCTCAACATCTTTAGTCACCAGGTAAATGCAAATTAAGCCACAATAAGATAATACTACACCCCATAAGAATGATTGCAATGAAAAAGACTAACAATACCAAATGTTATAAGGGTGTGAAGCAACTGGAACATTCTTACACTTCTAATGGGAGTATAAATTTGCACAACCTTTTGTAAAATGTTTTGGCAATATCTACTGGATCTAAACATACGTACTTCTCATCATCCAGCAATTCTACTCCAGGATATAGCCAAGAATAACAAGTGAATCTATCCACCAAAAAACAGGTAGAATGGTCATTCAGTGTTATTTATAACAGCCCAAAGCAAAAAACAACTCAAAGTCCATCAACAAGAAAATATATCAATTGTGGTATATCCATGTAATAGGATATTACGCAGCAATGAAAAAGAACAAACCACTGCTACACACAACAACATGAATGAATCTTATAGATTTCACTTTGATTGAAATAAGCTAAATACAAAAAAGTACGTAACATTATTCCATTTTATATAAAGCTCAAACACAGGCAAGACTGATATATGATGGTAGAGTTCAGAATAGCTATTAGTTTGGGGATGAATATTGAGTGGAGGAAGATATGAGGGAGCCTTCTAGGATATTGAAATGTGCTATATGTGGTCTGGATGATGGTCACTACACAGATGTACACATATGGAAGCCTTTATCCAGCTAAGCTACACATTTAAGGCGTGTAGACTTAACTGTGGTTATAAATTAACTCCCAAGAAACACACAGGAAATTTTAAAATACAATAAAAAGAATGTCTCTTAAACTTTCATTCCTCATCCGTTCTTCTTAAAGTAAGTACAAGCACTGACTGGCATGGATGGGTCGTTGGTGAAAAAAACCCTGAAATAACTCTTCAGGTCAACCATTAAACAGTACAATTAAATTAATTTGAACTAATTAATATTGAAAGTAAAAGTTCAGTGGTAGAGCCTTAATATTTAGCACTTAGGGGACGAATATTCTAAATAAAGAGTCCATTAGATTTGCATCTCCTGAGTGTCCGTTATCCAGAGTTGTTACAGGAAAATTATATCTCCTAAAATATGCTCAACGGTTTTTTTACCCTGAGGTCTCTTTCAGAGATAGATACATAGAGCAGTTCTTTAAATATTTTAGGAAGAAGAAATGGTTTTAAACCATTGCAGTCTCCTATCATAAAGGAGCATATCTAAAGGAATAAAATACAATTTATGCCTTGAAACAGTGGCGTTAGATGACATCTTCATGGACCAGCGGAGCTAATTCTGCTTTTTAAAGTATCTGATTACTTCCAGGGTGCTGTTCACGTACTTGCTCATTCTGGTTTTTCTTCTTGCTTTCCTTTGTCCTTGAATCTCTTTCTGATTATTGACTGTACTGCTATGATAGAAACACGGCCCTTTTCAATAACTCAAATGCCAGGGGTCAGAAAGTCTTTTGAGTCTGACCAAATACAAACTTTGTTTTGCAATGAACACCTTTTAACCTGTCTAAACACTCACTTTTTATAATCCTAGAAACCGTTCAGGTAAAATGCCACCGTGATAAGGTTTTGACTACACTTGAAAGACAAAGATCCCATATTAACAATCGCCGAATAAAATGCACGCCTGATCATTGTGATATTCTTGTGGTCACTCACCCATAGTTGTGAGTAATTTTTGCTATGACGTTATACCACAGACGATCTAAATATTGTACTCTAGTAGATTTTTTACTCACTTTTTGACTTCATATCTAAAATAGCATAAATTACCTTCAGTCCAAATATTGGAACAACTTTCTCTAAAATTACTAAGGGTTAACAAGATGTAGCTAAGAGAGTACCTATTAGAAAGCATGAGGGACAGATAAGCATACCAATAACAAAGTTGGCCTTCGAAGATGACTGTCCGTACTGTTGCTCAATGTACTTCGGCTTGTATGTCACCATGCCAAATAAAGAATTGAACTGAATGGTGCTTGCACACAAATATAAGAAGTACACCGGATTTCCAAAAAGATTCTTCACTGATGGAAGAAAATCTACAAGAGAAAAATAACATGGAGTATTCAAAGGCAGTGTCACACTTGGCAGAAGAGACAGCTTTGGCAGCAGGGTTTAGATGGCTGAGTCCCATTGTCATAGGTATTAGGAGCATCTACAGTGTGATACAGATACACAGTATGGATATTAAACCATTGGCACAAATCAAGGCTGAGATCTGGCCAGGTTCAGATCCAGACGTAGACACTGATTTCTACAGGCATAAAATCAAGATGACAGTTAGACGTATAAGTCAGACAGGAACAGATTCCTCTAACCGATGTGGGTAAATGACAAGAAGGATGAGAATACCCCCTCACTACTGAGATGGGAGTCATAGGCAGGACTTCAAGAACTTGTTTTCTGGTCTCTCTTCTTCAGACTTGGGTCATGGTCACAGGGAAAGGAATATGTAAGTTATTTCCATTTAATGTATAAACTTTAGTATAAGAAACCAGCTTTGGCATTCTCCCTTCTTCCGATGCATCCAAACAGAAAGGTGAAGATTTTCTGTAAACATAAATATTGCTTGCTAGGGAAGTGGGGAGAGGGATCAAGCTTTCTCATGGCCACCCATTTGCGCGTGGAGAGAATTCACTAGAATATGTCCGCCTGTCTATCCCACACCACACTCACTCCCTTGGTCATTGATGGGAGACATGCACAGGTACACTTTCCTCCAATAGGTGGATCTCATTTGTTTAAAGCCACAAGCCCTGAAGATTCACTCTTCTTTTCTGTCCACCTAGACTGATAGGAAGCAGCAGTCCCAGGTAGGGGTGGTTACAAGGTCAACTGAGGAGATGCGAGTGTGGAGATGTCAGTAAGGAAAGTCACCAAGTCTGGGTCAGGTTCTTTCACCAGTTTTCCAATAATAAAGCTGACTTTCTCATCTCTACTTCTGCTTCCCCTATAGTTTCTCAATTTTTTTCTGAATACATGAGTGGAGGAGAGAGGTACTATTTATAGATCCCCTATAAAGTCTCAACAGGAAAACTGGAAGTGCTTCAAAATCACGGACAATCTGGCTCACCTCTTGCCATTTCCATTATTTTTGCTTTTTCTCCATGGGGTGTTCGGTAGTCTGTGTGATCATCCACAATAAACTTGGATTTCTCAGAGGAGGAACTAGAATCCTCTCTACTCCGGGGTCTCGGTAGACTCTTGGGCAAACACCAGAAAGGGACAGCTGCGAGAAGGCTGATGATTCCTGCTATTAGATAACCCAGCCACCAGGCACCAACCCACTGGGGGTCCTTTGGGGTAATGGTTATGTGATCTGAAAAAGACAGAGGATGGCCAAATAGCAAATACAGCAAAGCTGATATGTTGAAATAAGCCTCTGTTTTAAAAAGAATCCTAGCATTAGCTCTATCACATTATAAAAATACCTAATAATTCACACATGATAACTTTTTAAAAATCTGAACATTATTATTATCCTGCTTTTTTGAAGCAAGCTGTTTTGAAAGAAGGTGTTTCTGGAGCATGATGCTTTCTTCTTTCGTTCCTTAGATTGAAGTATAGAGTCTAAATACTGGAAGGGGTCTCACTCTACTCTAGGCTTCTGCAGAGGGACCTCTGAACCCATACCAGGAGGAAAGCATCATGTGAGGAGATTTATGAGGGCTCGAAAGCTTCTGCCAGCTATCCCACATCTGAACCACTTTCACCTGATTGACATATTGAACGTCTGTTTCAGATTTTACCTGGAGAAAGAGTTATGCCCTACACCATCTGGCTCAAATCTAGTCTGAATCACTCAGAATGTTATTTACTAAGTGGTAGTTAATAATACTTCAGAGTTATTCTAGATCTGAAGCAAGATTTGTATATGCAAATAAAATGTCAGTATCTTATTCACCATAAAAACTTTATTTTTGACACTACTTCTTATTTAACTAAAAGATAAATACTGACAAAGTTTTTTGAACCAAATCACATGGGTTTTTTCTGTATAAGAATCTACAAAAGATATTACAATACTTTAGCTCTACCACACTATATGAGAACAACAAAATAAACTCATGTCCTTTGATAACTTGGCTCAATTGTCACTCCATTGTACTCAGTAAAATGTTTATACTAGTTTATCACCGCATCTTCATTGTTGCCTTGTAACAATTTTCTTCTGTACCACTCATCACACCTACACTTTCTTATCTATATCAGTCTCCAAGACTGGATTTTAAACTTCAAGAAGCCAAAGAACTCAACTGTTCAACCGCAGTAGAACAGCACTGGGGATAGAGTACATGTAAAATAAATTTTGGAGGTTAATGAATGGATGAATGAACAAAATTTTTGAAATGTGTCTTGCAGTTTATTTCATTAAAAAAGAACAATTAGTGCAAGAGTTTTGCATTCTATTTTAACACACGATAATTTCGAAACGCAATTCCAGAATTTTAAAAAATGAAACAAGTTTTCTTGTTTCTGACTGCTTTCTTGGACTTCTTTTTTAAAAAAATGGAAAAATGCTATCTACTTCTAGGTGGTACATTTCACGAGGAAAGTAACAAATTAATAGCCATGGAAAGATGAGGTCCCCCATTTATTCCCTACACAAGGATTCTCCCAGGAGGAAAGCTGTCTCACAAAAATCTGCCTCCACCTAAAATAGATTTGTACAGCAAAAAGGGAATTTGGATTGCCAGAAGACTTTCACTCCTTGGTCTTTCTGGCAAGTCTACAAATACGTAATCAAGTGATGTGACTGCAATAATGTTGATACACCTGAAACCAACAAGAGCCAACAAGTAGCCACAGATTTTAGTCTTAACTCCACTGAAATGTGTTTGAACTGGCAAACCAGAAGTGAAACAGACACATGTGAATAACAAATCATGGGTCATCCAGTTCTAATCACTGCCTATTTTTCATATTCCATTTATTAATGTGTTTGATGATTATATCAATAATAAGTTTTCCATGGACTATTTTCATTTTGTGAATGATTACCATCCTGTCATTTTATAAAAAGGCAATTTGATATTTTCTACATCATCCCCATTAAAAAAATTTTAGCAACTAAAATAAGTGAATAAATAAAAATAAATTCCCTTACCTAGGTTTACAAAGCCAATGTCAACATACAGTTTGGCACATAAGGAGCCTAACAGGAAGCCAAAGATTGGTCCTATAACTGCAACCGTCTGCACACACCCTGCACCAAAAAGAAAAAAAAAAAAAGCATGCCATTTCTTAGCTGTGTAAATTAACAAAATTTTTAACAAGAAATGTGAGTGAGATCCAATAGTAGCAGAAAATATTTCCTCAACTCTTTACTTAAGTGTGCTTATTTTGTCAGTTTTTCAACCTCGTTGAATCAGGAAATAAGTCCTTCCCAGCTTTGGAAATTTTAAGTCATTAATAACCTCTTAGTAAAAAAATAACAGCGGACTCTGAAGAAGTTAATTCTCCCAGATGGAGCAAACTATTCCCAAGGATTAGATTCCCCCCACTGATAAAAATCAGAATTGCACTATGTTGACAGTCTTTCAAAACTTTTTATCCTTGGTTAAGGATAAGACTCGTTTTGACATTAAAATTGACTTCTTCTACCTTAGTGAAAAAGTGCATGCGTTCAGAGCTTCTGTGGGACCATTTATGAGAGAAGCAACTATGCAGGTCCCCGGATGCAGCCAGCAAAGGAGCTAGACTTGGGAGAAGGGAGAGGTGCTCTCTGGAACATTCTTGACCAACCTGGGCGGCTTTAACAGGTAAGTGGAGCAGATTGCCTAAAGGACCCTGTCTCTAGTAACCAGAAATGGAGATCTTTCTGCAAAGTATCTCCCATCTGCCTTGTATTTCACCACAGAAATTCAACACACACATCCCTGGGAGATTAATTTAAATGAACTGAAGGAGTAAACTGGAGCAGTTACCAGATCCTTTTCAGAATAGAAGAGAGGCAGAAGGGAGTACACAGGCTGGACAGGAAGCAGACACCTAGACACCTGCACACATTCCTGGCTGCAAGCTTTCCTCTGTCCCCAGAGTAAGTGCCTAGCACATGTGCTGGAGCTTCTGTTCCAGTTCCAGTTCCTGATTTATGCTGCAGTTTCCCATTAGAGCAGGTGCCCTGTTTTTAATTAACTAACTTTTAATGCTTGGATATAATCAGAGCCCTCCGGAGTTCAGCATGCATAGCCAGGGTAGAACTATACAGTGGACCAAGATATAGCACCCATCGATGAATTTACATCTTGTCCTCTGTCCCTGAAGGCTAGGCCCTCAAAAGATCAGAACCCCAAGAAATCAAGACTGATGTGTGAAACAGAGAACAGGTTTAGTTTCCAGGACATAAGAGGCACTTCATAAATGCTGTTTATATGCACCTGACCTTGGGGTTTGCCTTTGCTATGTTTTGGTTTTTGTGATTTTTAGCTGCTGGTCTATCCACTAGGACCTGTTCCAGGCATGGGATAGCCTCAGGCATTGCTTTCATCCTTACATTTTTCTTTATCCACTCATACCTGCTATTGAGATCCCAGAATTCCTTGTTGCCTATCGCTCATAGGAAAAAGAAGCTTTAAATAATCAGGGCTTATAAAATGAAAAATAGTTTCTAGGGGGTCTGGAAACAAATTTAGAATATATATATATATATATAATATTTATATATATATAAACACTTAAGTGCTTCAGCAGTACAGTAGCCCAATAAAAAGAATCTATGAAATCTGATGTCCATGAAGATACTTGCACGAGGTCATACATCATTGCAGCTGAGCACACAGGGACTTTTTTCAATCATAGTTCGTTCTTTCCCTAATTCAATAGGTCCTTCTAGTGAGGTTTCTTCATTATCAAAAACCTCAGTGTGGACTTCAGATATGTGTGAACTGAATAACGGTGTTGGATGTGAAGTATAAAACCTCCCAAACCCTATTTAGTTTAGAGTGGAGTTGAGAAAACCAGGTACCCTGCTTCCCAAGAAGATGAGCGAGGTGAGCATTACCAATATAGAAGGCCGCATTGTCTTCACTGGCGAAATCATCAAGGTAGGCGATGCCTAGAGGCTGAATGGGAGTTTCTCCAATTCCACGAAGAAGGTTCCCCAGGAAAACATAAACCCACATGGAGGAGCTGGCGTCAATTTCACATTCTTGAAATGAAAGCAAACAAGAGGATTGAAATCGGATCACTAACAAAGCTAAATATTTATTCTGCTTTTCTACAAGTTGTCCTAAAATTGGATTAGAATGCAGAAGCGAGATTCACAATAGACATAATTTGATAGGAGTTTGAGCAAGATTGGAAAATATTTTGTAACTTCAATATTCGAGACAGTGTAAATCCCCCGGGGCCTTGGACCAAGGAACTCTCCTGCTCTCCTTCCTGTCCCCTTACTTCTTATTTCCTCTCTTCTTTTTATTTGATCCTTATGCCGAGTTCTTTGAATTCCTACACTCCAATAACATTCAATATCCTGTCTGGGACAAAAGACAAAATTTTGAACAAAGGCTTTTCTCACCTTAATCTTTAAACTCTTCTATTTTTTCAGTAGAAATCACTTATAATTTTGTTGCTGACCAAGTTTTATGTGAAGTTCAAAATTTTATATGGATCATACTTCAATTTTGGGCCGCATTGCCTTCAGTTACAATTGCTTATTAGGGAATAACTATTTTTAGGGCTCTTGTTTAGGAAACAAATTATTTAAAAATGTAAAACCCTATATGCTTTAGTAGTATAACTATTCCAACAAAAAGAACCTTTTAACAGTATTTTTAGACTGAAATTCAAAGCTAACAATTTTAAAATGCTTTCAGAAAAGTCATGTCTTAATATGATCCTGTGTAGTAGGATAATTACTCCCGTATTATAAATGAAATATACTTTGCAGAGTCTAGTCACTTTAATAAAAGTGATAATACTAATAACCTCCAACAGCCACCACTTCTGAATGCTCCCTTTCTGCTGGGTACTAAGTTAAGTCGCTTTCAGGCATTTTAAAATTGAATTCTCCTAATAATCCTATGAAGTATGAGTGATTTTCACCTATTAGTAACCTTTAAAGTAACTTTCTTTTTTTTTTTGAGGAAGATTAGCCCTGAGCTAACTACTGCCAGTCCTCCTCTTTTTTGCTGAGGAAGCCTGGCCCTGAGCTCACATCCGTGCCCATCTTCCTCTACTGTATATGTGGGACGCCTACTACAGCATGGCGCGCCAAGCGGTGCCATGTCCTCACCCAGGATCCGAACCGGCGAACCCTGGGCCGCTGAGAAGCAGAATGTGCAAACTTAATCGCTGCGCCACCGGGCAGGCCCCTAAAGTAACTTTTGAAGGTACAGTATGGGTTGTGAAGAATTGGGGCGGGTGCTTTTGTGTAGATGAGTCAGACTGTGTAACAGAAAAGCCTACTCTGCAGTCTTGTTGCTTCTAGTCCTGATTCTGCCTCTTCCGGAAATGTAGCCAAGTAGCCATGGATTTTTCACTTATCTTCTTTGGATTTCTGTTCCACTTCCAAAAACATAATGTGAATTCCTTTTCCAAAAATTGATTGTGATGTCAGTTCTAGCCCTAACATTTGTGTGAGTCTAAGGAGCTTGTTGGTAGAGGAATCTCGTTGTAGATAAGTGTGGACACCTTAGATCTGCGCTTTCCAATACAGCAGCCACAAGCCACATGTGGCTATCTAAATTAATTAAAATTATATAAAATTAAAAATTCAGTTCCTTAGTCACACTACCTGTATTTCAAGTACTCAATAGTCACATGTGGCAAGTGGCTCTTGTATTGGACAGCACAGATATAGCATTTCCATCCTCACAGAGAGTTCTGTTGAACAGCTCTGTTCTGGAGTGTTGTGGGGGAAATGGGAGATATGTGTGGAGCATTTTTGAGAAGAGTCCTATATTTACCCCCTATCATCTTTAGGATGGGGCTGTGTCCGCTATACCTAAGTACACATGTCTATGACTTTAAGGGAGCAGGACCTCATTTAAAGAAAAGAAAAGAATTGAGTTGTGAGTCTGTACCTGCCTAATAACTTGTTTCTCTACATTAAAAACATTTTCATACCCTGTCTCTAAACCCAATGTTTCTTTTTAACATCAAAGGTTTAAATATTTCCTAATTAGTAGTATTGTCATTGATATCATGTCTTTTCCCTGATTGTCAAAAATAAAAATAAAATATCTTCAATGACTGTGCATTGTGTACAGATGAAAGTGCAAAGTCTTTAGCTCCGCTTCTTGCCTCTTTCTGTGGACCTGAATTAAACTTATTATCTGTTATATCCTTACATAAACAAGCCCTCGGTTCTCATCCACTCATTTATACACATCCTCCTGAATGTGTGTGTTATCATTTTTCGCTCTCCTCTTCAAGAATGCTTTTCTTCTTCTTTTCATACAGCAGGACAGGGTAAACTTTTTACA
Source organism: Equus asinus (assembly GCF_041296235.1). Taxonomy (NCBI): domain Eukaryota; kingdom Metazoa; phylum Chordata; class Mammalia; order Perissodactyla; family Equidae; genus Equus; species Equus asinus. Next base: position 31,577,171 of record NC_091811.1, on the reverse strand, counting down.
TGTTTGTGTCCTCTCCTTTTCTCCTCTCATATTTCTATACTTCTTTTAATCCTCTGGTCTCTCCCTTTATTCAAACAGCCAGACCTCTACTGTTCATTGGCTAGGAAAAGAACATCTCAAAAGAAAGCATTAATGAGGATATTAGGAGAGTGAAAAGGCTTCATAGCATAGACACAAGATTTGGATGGATAGCAAGTATAAAAAAGTAACCTGCCGATATGGAAAGTGATTCCCCAGGCTAGGAGTAGGCAGTAAGACTGGGGAGAAGGCAGGGAGGAAGTGTGGGCATATTGATGCTGAATGGCTGTGGAGAGAGATTTGAGCTCTTGCCTGTGCAGCATCCCAGAGACATGGCAAACACCTGTGGGTAGCTTCGTGGATTCCATGAGTGAGGAGAACTTGTGCCCCCATGGCCAGGTAGAGCCCAGGGAGGTAGCAAGACCCCAAAGACGAGACGGCTGCACAGTATAGCTAAGCATCCCTGCCTTTGGCTCCTCAGAGGGTTTCTGATGTCCAAAGTAACACAAAAGAGATGATTCTCATGTTCTCCAGGGTGCCTCATACATAGCATATGCATCAGCCATATGGAATCAAGACATTCTAACAAAATTCCCTGCATCCTATCTTGTCTGGAAAATAGAATTATTTTCATGTTTCCAAGATTGTCACTTCTGCATCAGAGAGAGCTGCTGTGCTAAAAAGGACACAAATGTGGACATAAGATGACCCTAAAGTGACATGTATGACAAAACACTGGGGTCAGATGGATTTTAGATATCTAAGTTGACTGGGGACCGATAACACCAATTGCCCTCCTCCCACAACTTGCCCCTTTTCTATTACATAAGCTCCATAGAATGTAAGCAAGCCCTGGGAAAAAGAGTGGAGGTTAGGGACAAATTGACTGAGATTAAGATTTTTTTTCATCCTGATGAAAAGGGGCTGAACACAGAAATTAAATTGAGTTCTAGGGGAAAAATATATTTCTTTCAAATCTGAGCAATGGACTGAGATTTATATGTGCTAAACTAGTTTTACCTTGATTTCATGGCCTATCTTATTTGGAACCACTAGAAGATTCTCTCAGTCACCAGCAATTAATGTTTCTTCTTTCCATAAGATTTTATTGCCTGCATATTTTCTTAGGATCTCATCATATACTGCCTTATATTCTAAGAATTTGTATGGCACTCCAATATCTCAATTTAAGTAGGAAAGCTTTCGACAGCAAAAGCATATAGATATTTTTGTCCACATTAAAGCACATATAAAATCTTTTTTTCTTTTAAAAAAAGCTGGCTTATTCAAGTAAAGTAAAAAAAATCATCTTACCATTATTTATTTTGGATTGTGATTTTTCCATAACTGAGACTGGTAATTGATTATTTGACTCCAGGAGACATGGAGAGATGCTGAGAGTGGAATTGGAGAAAGGAGAATACCTTTCATATCTGTACCTGTATAAAAAGAAGGTTTTCTTTACTACAGACTCATTTAACATCATGCTGAAAATGTTATATATGCGATATAGGACTCGCTATGTATCTGTTTGCGTTTACAGCTCTCCCTGAATCTGAATCATGAAACCAAACCAGCACTTAAGAGCAGAGTTTTCTGAAGAGCTAACCAGACGACCTGGTTCATAGGTATTACACCATATCCAAACCAGTCTATTACCCAGTGCAATGAAAGAAGATAAAAGTTAAGAATTATTCATAGAGGCTCATTTTAATATAAAATGATGACGATAAATCACCCATTCCCTCAGTGAAAAAATATCCAACAACTGATAAAATCATGATTATCTCTGAGTCAGAGGAAAAGCAATAATTTAACAACCATGGCCATCAGCACACTGTATTTAGAGTTGTAAATTTAGTAGAACAACTGGAATGATAATTCCAGAGAACTGATAATGATACATGGGCATTTTGAACCATTTATCCAAACAGTATCCCTTTTCTCTAGAGTTTACTAATCTGGCTCTAAGTGATTTCTAATTCCACCCTTTCCTCTACCTATAAGGTTACAATGGCAGCTGGATTGAAGAGCCAGTGACGAATAGTAGGACTGGGATAATTCTGTCTACCATTCCTCAGCACCATGCTCCCTCTTAAATTCTCCTTCATGGGTCAGTTTCTCTGTTCCACTTGCATCCTTCAGGGGAGAGCTACCTGGTAAAGTGACAGCACAACAACATCTTGATTCTCATTTTCTTCAGGCCCTATGTGACTAAAGGCTAGTGACCATCATAATACATTTGGAATAGTCATAGTAAAGACCTATTCAGCATGGTAAGGAAAAGATGTATTGAGTTATTAAAATGTTCAAGTTAATAAATGGGTTACCTTATATCAGTTTTGCATAATCTACACCCCCATGGGACCATGAACTGCACTGAAAATGTAAGAACATTTTTGTATGTATGTGAATATTTAAGGGAAGAGGGTCATAGCTTTTGTCACTTTATCAAATGGTTTCCTGACCAAAATAGGTTAAGAATCAACTAATGAGGATAATTGTTTTTCAATTCTTAGCTACACAGAAGAACATTTAGCCTTGAAATAATGGTAAATATAATTTCCTTTCTTTAGTAATGATACCAGGGACTACTATAATGCCTCAAGGCTCTTAAAATGAATGTCAATAGCAATTATGTAGTATTTTGAAAATTTTTAATTATTTGAGCATTTTTAATTCACTCTATCAAAAGGCAATTGTTGCAAGCATAATAATTATTTAGATTTTGAATGAGTGGAATTTTTTTGCGTCACCTTTGTTGCTAATTACTATATATGACACTCTAGAAAAATCAATTAATCTCTTCAAATTTCAATTTTCTTGGTTGTAAAATGGGAGCTATAGACGTGGTCTGTGGCTATTTAGGTTCTGTTGGATAAGGAGACAAAGAAGTGATTGAACAGGGGACCAGTAGTATAGATGCTTTTAATCAGGGATTTTAATTGTGACCTGGATTCAAACCCTGACCGACACAAGCGTGATTCTGATGCAGGAAATTCTACAGTAGCGTCTTAAATATTCTCCCTGCCTTCAGTTTGCCACACCAGAGTTATTTTTCTAAGAAGTAGTCAGTGTGACCCTTTAAAAATATGTGTCAGATCATGCCATTCTGCTCAAAACTCTCACTGGCTTTCCATCTCATTCCAGGGAGAAGCTAAAGTCCTTGCAATTTTTGCAAGCTTGCTACTCCAGGTGGGGCCTGCAGACCAGCAGCATCAGCTGAATCTCAACCCCCACCCGGAGCTACTGAATCAGAATCTACATCTTACCAAGAGCCTCAGATAATTCAAATGTCCAGCAAAGTCTGAGAATCAACTTGACATCTTCTCCTCTTCCCCTTTATGTTTCTCCTTGCTTATGTCACCTCAGCCACACAGGCCTCCCTGCAGTTCACCCACATGCCGGACTCCTTCCTGCCTCAGGAACCCTGCATTGTGTTCATTTAGTCTAGTATTTTCTTCCCCAGATGTTTGCACGGATCTCCCCTTCAACTCTCTTAGACTTTTCCAAATGTCACCATCTCAGTGGGGCAAGTCTGACAACCCTACTTTAAACTGCACCCCGCCCCCACTCCTTACGTGTCTTTCTTGGGTTATTTTTCTCTATAGCATGTAACATCATCGGGCATACTATGTCATTATTTACTTATTTGTATATCGTTTGTGTCCTCCTTATAAGATCCATGAGAGCAGAGATTTTGGTCATTACTCTACCCCATTACCTAAAACAATGATTAACATGTATTTGTTGAATTCATGAGTCAGATGAGCAAACACACATAAAGCTAAACACAGCCTGTTGGGGGAGGCCCTAAATAATTGATATCCATGATTAATATTATGTTTTGTTAGACACCAAGGGTATTTCTGCTAGGTGGACAGGGTATAGCAGTCTTTCACAGAACAAGAATTACATTTTGGACAAGTATTCAATTAGTGACTAATGCTGTGAAAGGTTGAAAAGAAGTTATTGTAATAATCCTCAGTAGACAGCAAACTTCCTGAGAGAAAGAATTGCATGTGTGTGTATTTTTGTTCTATTTCATTTTGATTTTTTTCTCACTGAAGTAGTCTTTTTACCTGGCACAGGACCAGGCAAATGGCAGTCACGAAACAATGAATGAACAAATATATCTTTCACCATATAGAAGATGGTAGATAAAAATCTGTCTTTGCCCCTTCGGCCTCCTTTGTCAGCACCAGCCTGGCTGCCTATCTGGTCTTCTCCTAGATAGAGTTCTCCCTCTGATTTTCTTGTACTAGTATTTTATATTTGTCATTAGCTTGAAGCAACAAAAATGTTAATGGGAATACAAAAACTTCAAGTCATCCACTGTAGAATGAGTTAAGGCAAGGATCAAGGATTTATCTATCCTCTGCAACTACTTTCAAATTTTTAATTTCTTTTAGTAGTGGAACTCTTTTTTCCCTTTGAGCAAACTGTTGCGCGGAGGCTCAATGACTAGAGCAGATAACAGTGGCACAGCTATAGATCAAGCAGGGGTTAGGTGGATGGAGACCCATTTCCTCAGCTTTCTCCTTTGCTTCCTCCTTACCCGGTGGCCCCATATAACACCTTGGTAGAACTTCAGTGATCCAAAGAAATGCCTGCCCTCTGAAAAGAGGGCAAGATAGGTGTCCAAAGAGCAAGCAGAAGTCCCAAAGCGACAGACCCCTCTCCAAGTAAAAATGAAGGGGCCAGGGAAACCATCCAAATGGGTAGGAAAGATCCTACACACAGGATTTTGCATATTACCTTTACAGATTGGCCACAGAGGTCAAAATCTGGCCATATTTATATAAGTGACCTGGGAATCCAAGGAAAAGGGCACCAGATCATTTCTAAGTCTCTCCAGCTGTAAAATGTCACAATACAATGATCTAGACTGGACAATAATCAAAGCACTGCTTGAGATATAATTTTCTAAAATATTCTCTTGCTTCAGAACCTCTTGGTAGTCACGTATCTCAGTCAGTACACAGAAGGGAGGCAACATGGATATGCATGAAGAAGTCAGAATACCTGTTTTAGGATCCTAGTTCTGCAATTACAAGACATCTAACCTTGAGAAAATCATCAGACTCTCTAATTCATGGTCCTTAGCTCTAAAATAAAAAAGATAAACCATGTTCTTCTACCCCTACAGGTTCTTGTAAGGATAAAATGATATAATAAAAATAAAAACCTTTGGAACTACTAAAGTTGTATGCAAGTACTAATAAAAGTACCAAAAATAGACTTCACGGTTAAGGGATACAGATACATCACTTCTATTGAGAAAGTTCCAGGAGACAGTATTTGAACCTTGAATAGTTATTTGAGTTGATAATATATCCCCAAGTCAATGATCTGCCAGCCAACTGCACCATGATACAGCATACTGTCTGTAGCGCTCATTCATTACTCATTTGATATCCATTTGGCATTTACCACATAATATATTAATTTCCTTTTGCTTATATATTTTGCCTCCACAGCTAAATAGAAGCATTGAATAAAAATATATTAGCAAAAATTTCCTTTGAATGTTGTTGACATCAATACATAGCAGTGTATCGATAATTTTTTTTACAGATTATTAAATTATAAGTAAAATTGTAAGTGTTCTGAAATTTTGCCCAAAGAGGATGTAATAAAAATAAGATTTGAAGTATCATGGTTTAAGCCATGAGTTATTTTTTTATTTAAATAATTAACTATAATTATAAAAAAGGAGAAATGCAGTTGTTGGTTAAAGCAAGAAAAGATGATTGCTTTAGACTTACTGTTGCATGAAGAACTGAGGCATTGCAATGAGCAGCGTCCCAACACCCATGATTAGGCACCCTGCTCCAATTATTTTTGGCCTGTGAAGTTTGGCTCCAAAGTAGCTAACAAATGTTATCACTAAAAGATTCCCTTTGGGGAAAAGATGAAATGTTCATATGTTAGAGAACTTAGAAAAATTCATCAGCATAACTAAACAAATACAACTAAATGAATGAATGTCTATAGCAGATCTGGCCATGTTTTGTTTTGACTAAACCCTCTCCCCACCATCTTTCCCATCATTTGTCTTTCTTTCCTTTGATCTGAGGTGACTGTTGACATTGTCTTCACACTCATTACTTCAATCATCTCATCCCTTTGTCAAGATATTTTAATTACCAACTCTTCTACCTCATTTTTACCCGCACTAAATAGTTGTCCTTTTGAAGTGTTTTATCAGTAAATCAGATTGTGGAAGGTTTCCTTCAGTTGCTCTCTTAAATTTTTTTGGTGATTTTGAAATAAACTTTATTACTATTTCTTCACTTATTAAAGTTTTCTGTTAAAACTTCTAGTAATTTCCCATTTGCTCTTGAAACATCCACTACATAGTCTTGCTTTAGCTGATATTCCCTATAGAAAGTAAAGCAAACACGTGTACCTCTCTTTAAATGAAATCCAATTATGAAACTCATATTTATGCAAATGATACTTTGCAATTTGTTTTCATACTTTTTACAAAAAGATAAGACTCAAAAATAAAAATGACCCCACATAAACAACTTCAGGAATACATCAGTTATGTAACTTCAATGTATACTTATAAATTTTACGAAATACAAAATCTCCTTAAAATACCCCCACCTAACTCTTTATTAAAATGCAAAGAATGAGGTTTTATTTGAAGGTGGGAATTACGCCTTTCTAAAATGTCTTTAGAGAGCATGTCACAAGTTTCTTTTAGTTGATGATGGTGATAACTGATTAAACATGCTTTGGGGAAGATGTTCTCATGCTTTGCTGTGCACACAAATTACTGGAAAAGGGTAGTGAGGGAAAAAGAAACATTAAAAATGCAGAATCTTGGCAGCTCCTAATAGTTTCTGATTTCTTGGGTCTGGGGACCAGCCAAGAAATCTGCATTTTTCATACTAGCTCAAATGTGCTGATGGAGATGGCTCCCAGAACATGCTTTGATAAACACTGTTTAGGGTCTTAGATTTCAAAGTGCTTTAAAGTTGTAGCTATTTTCATTTGGAATATTTAGATTTTAAGAACTGCAGTGCTGGACAGAGGGAGAACTTAGCAATTGCACAGCAATCAACTGTGATGGCTGATGGGTGGCCTTGTTTTGAAGTTCTCCTCCATGTTTTCAATTTTCTAGCAAGAGTGTTTCCTTACATCTGTAAGCAATCAGTTAATTTACCACTGTCTATTCACATTGCCAGCTTTAGTCAACTGCAAAAAGAGCAGCAATTTTTATAGCCTTGAGGGCAATAATGATAGTGAGAAAAGTAGCTTGCACTGTGGCTCCAGACTTTATAGCTCCAGGAAGAATCAACCTCTTTTTAATTTTCACATCGAAAAAACTGAGTATGAGATTTCTCATTTGACATTTAAGTATTTAGTAGAAGAAACTTTGTATCACATTATATTAACTATGTCTATACTTTTGTTAATGTGTCACAGTAAACAAACCAAAACAAAGTAAAAGCTGACTTTCAGTTTATGGGTAACGTGTCCTTCCTACCACCACCTACATTCTCCAACTCCCTCACCACCAACACCTCACAATAAAGGACTCAATGTTTACAGGCTGTTTCTGTGTTACGTTAGTGAGTATGCCAAATACTACATGATACCATTTCAGCATCTGTGATATCTATCAGAGTTTCTGCTTCCTTTACTTAGTATCCTTCCTGAGTTCTCAGAAGATACACTTTGGAAATAAATGGTGATGAATAATCTTTAAAAATTTCATTGGATATCAAAATTCTTTCACATCTACCATCACTAGCCTCTGAAAAGACAACATATCCAGAGAGTTTTAAAAATATGTTTTACCAGACTTTCAAGTAACAGATTCTTTCTCTCTCTCTCCCTTTCTGTATAAACACACACACACACACACACACACACACACACACACACAGTTTTTCATATAACAGAAAAGAGAGCTACACAACTCATCTTATAAGACTAATATACACTTGACACCAAAACTAGACAAGGACAGTGAAAGAAAAGACAAAGTATAGTTTATTCAAGGAGTGCAAAAGTACCACCAAATAAGAAAAAATCTATTAATTAAATCACCATATTAAACAACATAAGAAAAAATTCCATAGTTATATTAACAGGTGTAGCAAAAGCATTCAATATATAATTAACCACTCATTTATAATGTTAAAAAGCTGAGCAAATTAACTTTTAAGGTATATCAAAACCACACAGCAGGGGGCCGACCTTGTGGCCTAGCGATTAAGTTTGGTGCACTCCCCTTTGGCAGCCTGGGTTCAGTTCCCAGGTGCAGACCCACACCACTTATCAGTGACCATGCTGTGGTGATTACCCACACACGAAACAAAGGAAGATTAGTACAGATGTTAGCTCAAGTCAAATCTTCCTCAAGCAAAAAGAGGAAGATTGGCAATAGAAGTTAGCACAGGGCAAATCTTCCAAGCAAAAACAAAACAAAACAAAAAAGACCACACAGCAAACATGTTGTTTAATGGTGGAATTTTAAAAGTATTTTCTTTAAGTTCAGATATGAGCGAAGGATGCACATTGTTACTACTTCTATTCACATAATACTGATGCCAATGCAATAAGGCAAAACAAGAAATAATCAGAGCTAAGAATTGGAAAGAATGATATAAACTTGTCTTATGTTTCAGATAATATAATTTTCTATTCAGAAAACTCTACAGCATCTACAGACAATCAATTTAAACTAACAAAAGATCAATAAGGTTGCTGCATACAGGTAACATTTAGAAATCAACATTGCTCCAATATTCCAGGAATTACCAAATAGGAAATGTAACAAAAATTGTTTCCACAATAGCAACAAAAACTTTAAATATGTAGGAATAAATCTAATAAAAGATAAGCAATACATTTATAGAGAAACTTACAAATAAAATATTGACAGCTATAAAAAAGGCCTGACTAAATGGAGAGATATACCATGTTCATAGATGTGAAGACTCAATATCGTAAAATATCAGTTATCTGATTTGATCCATAGATTCTATGCAATTTCAATCAAACTCAAATAGAATGTTTCAGGAAACTAATCCAAGTATAGCCAAGAACAATTAGAAGAACAAAGTTGAAGATTTCCTACCTGATAGCAGAGTTAATTATAAAACTATAATCAAGAAAACTGTCCTGTATTAAGTCAGGGATAAACAGACTCATGGAACAGATTTATACTTAAATGGTAAGTTAATATATGATACAGAAGATATTACAAATAATTTACCTAAGTATATATTCAATTAGTGGTAACTGGAAAATTGTTTATAATAGTATAAAGAGATCCTACTTCATGCCATATAAAAAAATCTGTTTCAAGGATGGTCCTTTTCTGGTCCAGCATGTAAGAAGCTGGAAGTTGCCACTCCATCTTAACACTAAGTAAAAAGCTGAATAAACTGAAAAATCAACTCTTCTTAGATCCATCAGAGATGTAGGATCATAGTGCAAACATCTACCCCTCAAATTGAAGAGACCAACAGGCAAATGCAGAGAATTGTGGCTAGCTGGGGCAGACACCCATGAGAACAAATCTCTTTGGGAACGAGTGCTGAGGTAGGAAAACCTGAACAATAACTGACAAATTGCTAGAGGCTCAGCATGAACAAATCTGAGAGACAAAAACTCCAGAGGGACCCAGTGGTTGAGAGCCCCCACACTTTTGCAAATTTTACTCCAGAATCTTGACCAGGTTCTCATAGTGAATATTGAAAAAAAAAAATCCTTCATCCTTCCTGCATAGGGAGGAGAAAAGGTATCATTTTGAAGTATGCCAGAGCACTCCATTCTTCTTAACAAGGCCTGTCCTCAGGGTAAACTAGCTAACCAGAGTCTAAGTTGCTGAGGGCGTTAACAGAAACTAACTGACCTGCTGGAAGGAAAATACCCAACTCAAGTTGGCTCTAGCCATCCAGTCCCACTGAAGATGGAGGAGGGAGACTGAGAAGCATGTGTGTACTTCACAGTCCAGAGGTACAGGCTCATTAACAGATGGAGACCTACTCATAAGACTATAGAAATGCTTCCGTTGCCCCGCACCTCACCACCACATCACAAAAGTCAGTAGTTCCCTTTACCCAGTATATCATTTCCATCTGTCAAGAAAAAATCATAAGACGTGCTAAAAGGCAAAAAAACAAATTTTTTTGAAGAGGCAGAGCAAGTAGCAGAACAAGACATGGCAGGGATGTTGTAGTTATCAGACTGGAAACTTAAAAACCTACGATTAAGATGCTAAGAGCTCTAATGGATAAAGTAGACAGCATGCAAGAACAGATAGTAATATGATTAGAGAGACGGAAATTCTAAGAAAGAAGCAAAAAGAAATGCTAGAAATCAAAAACGCTGTAACAGAAATAAAGAATGCCTTTGATGGACTTCTTAGTAGACTGGACACAGCTGAGGAAAGAATCGCTGAGCTTGAGGATATATCAATAGAAACCTCCAAAACTGAAAAGCAAGGACAAAAAAGACTGAAAAAGACAGAACAGAATATCCAAGGACTATGAGACTCCAAAATGTATACATATGGGTAATGGGAATTCCAGAAGGAGAAGAAAGAGAGAAAAGAATGGAAGAAATATTTGAAACAACGATGTCTGAGAATTTTGCTTAAATTAACATTAGATACCAAACCACAGATCCAGGAAGTTAAGAGAACAATGATGCCAATAAACGCCAAAAAAAAAAGCTCCACTGTAACTAGACATGCCATTTTCAAACAGAAAATCAAAGATAAAAAAAAATTCCTCAAAGAAGCCAGAGGAAAAAACTCACCTTACCTCTAAAGGAGCAAAATAAGAATTAAATCCAATTTCTGCCCAGAAACCATGAAATCAAGAAGAGAATGGAGTGAAATATTTAAAGTGTTGAGATAAGAAAAACCTACCAACCTAAAATTCTGTACCCTGTGAGTTATCTTTCAAAAGTGAAGGAAAAGGGCCAGCCTGGTGGCACAGTGGTTAAGTTTGCACACTCTGCTTTGGCAACACAGGGTTCATCAGTTTTTATTCTGGGTGCAGACCTACACACTGCTCATCAAGCCATGCTGTGGTGGCATCCCACACAGAAGAACTAGAAGACTTACAACTAAGATATACAACTATGTACTGAGGGTCTAGGGAGAAAAAAATAAAGAGGAAGATTGCAATAGATGTTAGCTCACAGCCAATCTTGCTTGCCAAAAAGCTTACCTTAAAAAAAAGTCAAGGAGAAATAGTTTCTCAGACAAATGAATATTGAAGGAATTTGTTGCCAGTAGACCTGCCTTACAATAAATGTTGAAAGAAGTTCTTTAGAGAGAAGGAAAATGATAAAGATCAGAAACTTGGATCTACATAAAGAGAGGAAGAGCATCAAATAAGGAAAAAGTGAAGGTAAATTAAAAACTTTTATTTTTCTTATTCTTAATTGAGCTAAGAGATAACAGATTGTTCAAAATAATAAGACCAACAATGTACTCAATAAAGCATTCTTATGTATTATGTATGCTTACATGTTAGTGGAATGAATAATAGCAATGATACATGAGATGGGAGGGAGGAATTAGAATTATTTTGTTATTCTAAGGTACTCACACTACCTATGAAGTGGTATAGAGTTATTTAAAAGTGGACTTGGATTAATTGTAAATGTATATTGCAAACTCTAGGGCAACCACTAAAAAAGCAAAAAATTAAGTATAACTGATGTGCTAATAAAGGAGAGAAAAATGGAATAATAAAAATGCTCAATTAAAATCACAAAAGGTAGAAAAATAGTGGAGGACAAATATATGAACAAAGAACAAGGGCAACAAATAGAAAACATTAACAAATATGGTAGATATTAATCCAACTATATCAATAACCACTTTGAGCATCAATGGCCTATATGCACCAATTAAAAGACAGGGATTCTCATAGTGGATCAAGAAACAAGATCTAACTATATTTTATCTACGAGAAATTCACTTTAATTATAAACATATAGATTAAAATTAAATGGGTTAAGAAAGGTATAACATTCTAACAGTAATCAAAAGAAACAGGAATAGCTGTATTAATTTCACACGGAGCAGACTTCAGACCCAGGAAAGTTATCAGGGATAAAGAGGACCATTAATAATGACAAAGAGGTTAATAATGCATGAAGACATAATAATCCTTAGCATGTATGTGCTTAATAACAGAGCGTCAAAATATGTTAGGCAAAAACTGATACAACTGTGAGGAGAAATAGATGAATCCACTACTACATTTGTAGACTTAAACACCCCTCTATTGGAAATGGACAGATCCAGCGGGCAGAAAATCAGTAAAGATGTGGTTGAAGTCAACAACACTACCAGTCAACTCATTATAATAGACATCTACAGACTACTTTATCCAAAAATAGCAGAATATACGTTTTTCTTAAGCTCACATGGAACATTCACCAAGATAGACCACAATCCAGACCACAAAACACACCTTAAAAAATTTAAAAGAACATAAATCATACAACGTCTGCTCTCAGACCACACTGGAATTAATTTAGTAAGCAATAACAGAAAGATAGCTATAAAATTCTAAACTATGTGGAGATTAAACAGTATACTTCAAGTAAAATATGAGTCAAAGAAGAAATCTCAATAGAAATTTTTGAAAATTTCAATTAAATGAAATAAAACAACAGCAATTTGTCAAAATTTGTGGGTTGCACCAAAAGCAGTGCTTAGAGGGAAATTTACAGCATTGAATGCATATATTAGAAAGGAAAAAAGACCTAAAATCAGTAATCTAAGTTTCCATTCTAGGAAACTAGAAAAAGAAGAGCAAATTAAATCCAAAATAAGAAAAAGAAAAGAAACAATAAAAATTAGAGCAGAAATAAATGAAACTGAAAACAGGAAATCAGCAGAGAATATCAATAAATCCAAAAGTTGATTCTTTGATAAGATCAATAAAATCAATAAGCCTCTAGCAAGGCTAAGTAAGAAAAAAAGAGAGAGGACACAAATTACTAATATCAGAAATGACAGAGGTGACATCACTACAAATCCCATGGACATTAAAAAGATTATAAAGGAATACTATGAACCACTCTATGGCCATAAATATGATAACCTAAATGAAATGGACCAATTCCTTGAAAGACACAATCTACCAAAACTCACATAAGAAGAAACAGGTAATATGAATAAGCCTAGATCTATTAAAGAAATTAAACAATAATTAATAACCTTCCAAAACAGAAAACATAAGGCCCAGATGGATTCACTGGTGAATTCTACCAAACAGTTAACCAAGAAAATTATACCCATTTTCTACAGTGTCTTTTAGAAGATGGAAGCAGAGAGATTACTTCCTAACACTTTCTTTGGGGCCAGCATTACCCTAATACCAAAAACAAACACATTATAAGAAAACTACACACCACTATGTCTCATGAATAGAGATGCAAAAATCCTCAACAAAATATTAGCAAATCAAATCCAACAATATATAGAAAGAATTATATACCATGACCAAGTGGGATTTATCCTAGGTATGCAGGGCTAGTTCCACGTTAGAAAATCAATTAATGTAATCCATCACATTGACAGGCTAAAGAAGAAAAATCACATGCTCATATCAATAGATGCAGAAAAAGCATTTGACAAAATCCAACACCCATTCATAACAAACTCAGTGAACCAGAAATAGAGAGAAACTTTCTCAACTTGATAAATATCTACAAAAAACATAGAGCTAACATCATATGTAATGATGAGAAAGTCAAAGCTTTCTCATTAAGATCAGGTACAAGGCAAGGATATGCCCTTTTACCATTGCCTTTCAACATTGTACTGGGAGTCCCACTTAATGCAATAGGACAAGAAAAGGAAGTAAAGGTATACAGACTGGGAAAGAAGAAATAAAACTGGATTTGTTCCTATAAGACATGATTGTCTATTTATAAAATCTGAAAGAATCAACAAAAGAACTCCTGGAACTAATGAGTGACTATAGCAGGATTGTAAGATACAAGGTTAATACACAAAAGTCAATTACTTTCCTATATACCAATAAAGAACAAGTGGAAATTAAAAACACATTTACACTGGCACCTCCTAAAATGAAATACTTAGGTATAAATCAAACAAAATATCTATAAGATCTATATGAGGAAAACTACAAACTCCAGTGAAAGAAATTACAAAAGAACTAAATAAATGGAGAGATATTCAATGTCAATGGATAGACAGACTCAATATTGTCAAGATGTCAGTTCTTCCCAACTTGATCTATACATTCCATGCAACCCCAGTCAAAATCCCAGCAAGTTATTTTGTGGATTTTGACAAACTGATTCTAACGCGAATATGGAGAGGCAAAAGACCCAGGATGGTTAACACAACACTGAAGAAGAACAAAGTTGGAGGACTGACACTAACAAACTTCAAGACACACTATAAAGCCACAGTAATCAAGACTGTAATATTGGTGAAATAGACAAATCAATGAAACAGAAGAGAGAGCCCAGAAACAGTCCTACATTAGTACCATCAAATGATCTTTGATAAAGGAGCAAAGGCAATACAATTGAGCAATGATAGTCTTTTCAACAAATGGTGCTAGAACAACTAGACTTCCACATGCAAAAAAAGGTCTCTTCACAAAAATAAACTCAAAACAGATCACAGACCTAAATGTAAGTAGTTTTCTACACAACTACAAAACTACTATAAGACAACATAGGAGAAAATCCACCCAACCTTGGGTTTGGTGAAACTTTTTAGATGTAACACCAAAAGCACAACCTATGAAAGAAATAATTGATAAGCTGGACTTCATTAAAACTAAAAACTTCTGTTCTGTGAAAGACAATGTCAAGAAAATGAAAAGGCAAGTCACAGGCTGAGAGAAAATATTTGCAAAAGTCATATCAGGTAAAGGACTGTTCCAAGACATTAAAAAACTTTTAAAACTCACCAATAAGAACATAAACAACCTATTAAAAAATGGGCCAAGAGGCCTGCCCTGTGGCCAAGTGGTTAAAGTTCCACACGCTCCCCTTCGGTGGCCTGGGGTTCAGATCCCAGGTGCGGACCAACTCCACTCATCAGCCTTGCTCTGGAAGCATCCCACATACAAAGTAGAGGAAGATTAGCCAGATGTTAACCTCAGAGCTAATCTTCCTCAAGCAAAAAGAGAGGAGGATGGGCAATGGATGTTAGCTCATGGCTAATCTTCCTCCTCACCCTCCCCCCCAAAATGGGCCAAATACCTTAATAGTCAGGTCACCAAAGAAGATATACAGATGGCAAATAAGCATATGAAAGATGTTCAACATCATATGTCCTCAGGGAAATGCAAATTAAAGTGACAATGAGATACCACAACACACTGATTGGCCAAAATTCTGCATACTAAATGTCGGTGTGGTTGTAGAGCAACAGGAACTCTCATTCATTGCTGGCGGAAATGCAAAACGGTACAGCCACCTTGGAAGAGAGTTTGGTGGTTTCCTTTAAAACTAAACATATTTTTCCCATACAACCTAGCAATCACTCGTCTTGGTATTTACCCAAAGGAGTTGAAAACTAATGTCCACGCAAAACCCCACACATGGGATATTTATAGCAACTTTACTCATAATTGCCAAAACTTGGAAGCAATCAAGATGTCCTTCAGTAGATGAGTGGATAAATAAACTGTAATCCATCCAGAAAATGAGCTATTATTGAGTGCTAAAAAGAAATGAGCTATCCAGCCATGAAAAGGCATGGAGGAAACTTAAATGTATATTACTAAGTGAAAGAAGACAATCTGAAAAGGCTACATACTGTATGATTACAACTATATCACATTCTGGAAAAAGGTAAGACTATGGAGACAAAAAAATGATCAGTGGTTGACAGAGAGTGTGGGGGGAGGGATGGATGAATAGGCAGAGCACTGAGATTTTTAAGGAGGTGAAAGTCCTCTGTATGATATAGTAATAGTGGATACATTCACTACACATTTGTTCAGTCCCATAAAACAAGAGTAAAGCTCATGTAAACTATGCATTCTGGATAATAATGACGTGTCATTGTGTGTTCATCAGTTGTAACAAATGTACCACTCTGGTGGAGGATGTTGATAATGAGGGAGGTTATGTGTGTATGGGGGTAGGGGGTATACAGAAAATCTCTATGCTTTTGCTCAATTTTTCTGTGAACCTAAAACTGATCTGAAAAACAAAGTGTATTAAAAAAAATCTATCTCAAGTTGATTACGTCCTAAAATGTAAAAAGCAAAATTTAAAAATATTTAGAAGAAAATACATGGAAAAACATTTGAAACAAAGAGTTAATATCTGGCATACTAGGAGGTCATGATAGACAAAACATTTTATTTTTTGGCAACTCTCTGTGGTTCTTGGAAAAAAAGCCTTTGTTACGAAAAAATACTTGGGAAGAAATTGAGTGCCTAGCATATGTTAGATGATAATGTCAATTGATGTCAAAGGATAAATGAAATTGTTCTGCAAAGAATAAGAATTGAGAGCTAGAAATGGACAGTGGAAATGGGTCTGGAATTCTCGAAGGAAGGAATGTGGAGAAAGGCAAGAGGAGTAAATTAAGATTACGGTCAGGAAACCCACTTTTCCGGAAAACTATGAATTGCAAATAACTAGAGCAAACGTGATGTTTGGGATAAAGTTTTGAAAGGAAGTAAGGGAAATTTAAGCCATATTATTGCATCTAATCCAATAAGTAATTTCTATCCTTAGAATGATCTGAATTTGAATTAATATGAATTTGGACTCAGGGTCCTTTGTCTTGTCCTAAGAAACAGTATACTTTATCAAACATAGACTCTACTGAGTTGCATTGGGACCTGAAAATCCAAGAAAAAGTGTAAACCAGATTCGAAGTTTCTTAGTTCTAAAATGTTTTTATACTATAATCCATAGTGAGTAATAAAGTATCCCTTGACATTTAATTTTCTATCTGCTCAGTTCTTCTTCTGTGAGTCTGATTTATTCTTTTGATCTGCAACAGCTGCCTTTTCATACTTGTTTGTTCTCATGATGCACTGTGTCATCCTTACCCTGACTCTCCATGGCCCTTCATTCAGCTTGGGGTTGTAGGTAGGGCAGACATCAAGGAATAAATCAACTACCCAAGCCTACGTAAGGAGTTTACGCACAGAGCGACATGATCAGATGTTTCAGAACATCTTTGCTACACAAAGTGTGGTCCATTGACTAACAGCATCAGCACCATTTTGGAGCTTATTGGATATGCAGAATTTTATTCCCCCTTCCTATAGAATTAGCACCTGCATTTTAACAAGATTGTTCTAGTCACTTGTATGAACATTAATGTTTGATCAGCACTGAACTTAGAAATCTTATTCCGGTAGGATGATGAAAGATGGATTTGGGAAGCAAAGGCCTGAAGGCAAAAGGTTACCATTTTATTCTTTTAATTCCACTGTGACATTCAGAGCAAGAACTGAGACATACAGTATGAACCAAGAAAGTAATTGTTGAAGAGTTGAAAAATGTTCCTTCACTGTTCTGAAGGTTTATCAATGAAGCTGGAACTGGAGCCATCAGAGATTTTGCTATAGCGTATATTTGAGTCTCATTAGGCAGGAAGGATCACAGAAGTTACTATTTTGTTTACTTCAACAAAGAATTAAAGCTTCTTAGTTTATCAGTTCAGGAAGCTGACTAACTGGCAGCTTTAAAGTACTCCCAAACAGTGACTAAAATCACTTGGTCTTTTCAAGTTCTAAAAGGGAGTCTATAGTCAACTGCTAAGCAAAGACACCTGAGGGTAGAATTTTTATTATCTGCCTGGCTCTAGTGTTCTTGTGAATAAAATCCCTTTCTCTTCTTTCCAGACCACTGGACAGAAACACCTTTTATGGTTTTACTTCTTCTTAAATGATTACAATAAATTTTTGTAGAGTCCATTTGGATTCTTCCAAATTTTGAAACACAGGGCTTCCAGGATATATGACTCTTTGCAAAAATACTTCCCACATACTTTAAACTCAAAATAGCATCTCACCCTTTCTTCCAGGAAAGTCTCTCACTCTGATTGGAAATTCTAAGTTGGGTGAGTCATATAACAGAGAACACCCGGGGCAGGAAATGTATTGGTTGCTCAGAGTGAACAAATTGCCTTTATTGTAGCATAAAGTCATGGGAAATTTTGTCCAAACAAAATTTTATGGATAGATCTGATCCTAACAGACAGAAGAATGCAGTGAGGATGTCATTTAGTCATGCCTAGAAGAACTTGTACTTAAAAATGAAGTCAGGGATCTGCAATACCTACCAATTTCAAAACTACCATCAATAACTCCCACGAGCGAAGAAGGGATATCAAACCTTCTCTCTATCTGAGTGATGGTGCTCTTCAGATAGCCTTCTGCCAGTGCTTTGGCAAAGTAAACGAAAGACAAGGCACCCAAGAACACCTGGAAAATATGACAGGTCACCTTTAGTTTGATTCCAGCTTGACACGCAACTGGAAACTTACTAAACAAATAAACAAAAACGCAAACCAAGAACAATGTAACAAGCTTGTTATTATTGCAAATTTTATTCAAACATGGTGATAGGCTTCCTTCAGCCTCAAGCTCATGTAGATTTCTAAAAGATTCGAATTCTCTTGCAATTCACTCAGCATCTATGTGGAATTACTTTTTTTCCCCCTTTCTTTTCCCGTCCCCCAAAGGATATTCAAAGGAATCTTATCTTTGAAAAGAAGATTCATTGTGTAGTGAAGCAAAGAGAGGAAGGAGCCATTTGTAGGTAAGAAAAAAACCCAAAAACCATAAACCAGAATCTTATCACAAGTCTAGCACTCCTGATTGTTCACAATGATGGTGCATGCACCAGTAGAGAATATGAGACTGAAAAAGTAGAACTACTATTCCTTGTATTTAAGTTCATGTTCAAGTTAAATTCATACTCAAATTCTTATTTGATGAAAAACATTTTTTTGATATCTGGCTTATCTATTTTGCTAGACTTGGGACTGTGATGGAGTACCCACAGGGCAGGTTAGCATTTATATGCTAACATATATATTTGTTGGGTAAATGTTTGGTACAAAGAATGAACAGGAACTTGAAGTCACAAGGTGAACCATTTAAAAAGCAGCCCTGTCCCTTACTGTATGGGAAGGAAAGTCAAAATTTTCTTTTATAAAATGGGAACAATCTGGATGTTTCAGAGATTAAATGTTATAACTGTGCTTAGCATAATATCTGGTAGATGGTAGAGAATTAATAAATATTAGTTTCTTCTCTCTCTCTCTCCTGTCTGTTTAGGAGGGGCATTCAAATAAGTCAGAAAAGTAATACTTAGTAATTTAACCTACATGGTCAGGGAGAGATTGCTTTCACTGCCTAGCAAAGGGTGGTTTTTAATAAAGCGTATCTAAGATCATTTTTTAAAAAGAAAAGAAAATTCTTGCTTCCAGCTATATTGTGTAGAAAATATCTGGATGGAGAGCCAAGAGCATCAACTCCACCCAATTCTTTGTTACTCTGTAGTTCACCATTTACATTTTTCTAATGTTTAATTGTTTGTTACCTTTAATTCACTACAGCATGGTTGTTTATCCTTTGTGGAGGAGTATTCTGTTTTAAAGGAAGGCCTCCCAACAGGTTGCATTGAATTTTTGCAGAATAACTGGATATTTTCTTTGGATGAAGTGTCCATTATGAAAATGTTCCTTGACTCTGATCTGTCAAAGTTGATTTTAAAAGTGAAAAAACAAAAAAACGTTTCATTCAAATCCACACAGTTTATTAAATAATGTTTTTTATTTCACAGTAGATCACAATTCTGTAGACATAATTTGACGTGAAGCTACCTTATTTTACCACAGTAAGTTGGCAAAGTTTTTCAATTAAAATCGACCAGGATATTTGATTAACTAATCCTGCTATTGGGACTCAGTAGCCAGCATTCTTTCTTAATCCCTTCAGTTTAAGCCTCATTATAGCAAAGAATAAATTTAAATGTTGCCTTTGGAATAAATAACAAGGCGGAATTTTGCTAACTTTGTGGTCTTGCCAGCTTAAACTAGAAGCAAGCCGGAAAGGAAGAAGAGGAATTCATCCATTTGAATATTGGTTCATTAGAATGAAGTCTTTAAAGGCTTCAAATCTATCTTAGCAGAATGGATAGAAAAGATCGATGCCCACTGTAGATCCCTATAGCACGTATTATGATTCCTATAGGTCTGCAGCACCCAAAGTAAAGCTTAAATACGGCAAAAAAAGAAGAGGATCAATCTGTGTATCATTTTAGTTTGACAAATAAGAAGCAGCATGATTTCTGCCTCAGGCTTAGATTTAATTCAAGCAAAAGCAGTCTTTGCCTGCATTAAAGTAAGAAAGATGGGCTCCCTTCCCATGTTTAATTTCCCACTCTCCCTTCTCTTTACCAAGCCCTCGATAGGTTCACATAACTGAACCTATTTTCCCCTGTTCACATCAATATTTACATATCCTATACCCCATTTCTTTAGGATTCATATGGCTCAGTGCCTGCCTGATAAACTAATCTAAGTGAAGGAACTCAAAAATAACTTCTGGATCACCCTAATGTTTATCAGATCATGTATTTATGTGTTAATAGAGATCTTCCATATTCCCATCACTACTTACTAAAGGAATAACATTAGGAATAAAATTTCATGTACCACGGTAGAAATTTAGCTTTAGTCTGCCTATGTGTATATTACCTTGACTTTAAGTAATGCTTGTTCTGTGTTTACTAAACCTCATCCCACATAGCTTGAGTTCATAGATAATATCTGAAAAATCAAGAAATAGTAGTATAAACAATTTATTCTGAAATGTGGAGTGAAATATCAGAAGAAAGGCCTAAACAATTTAAAAGTGAAGAGGATTCCTCCAGGGAGTGGGAAATGAGTCAAGAAGGGTGGGGCAAGGGTCTGGTTTTTAAAAAGGTATTATTAGACTTTTAGATCATTTGATTTCATAAATATGCATAACTTAAACTTTTAAAAAATGGACAAAGGAAAGTGAGTGAAACAAAAACAATTTTTAAATCAAAAGACTAAAATAAACAAAGAGCTGATTATGCTAAGCAAGATCAGAAGACAAAGACATAAGATTACAATACTGGTGAGATATAAATATAGATGTTTAGGAACATAAAACATAAAAATTATGCACAATATATAGAAATAACTTTAAAGCCTTGATAAAATGGATAACTTTCTAGCAAATACTAATTACCTGCATGACACAAAACAGAAGAAAAAAATAACCGGGAAAACATTAACAAAAATACTATAAAAGTACCCCTTAAACAAAAATACTAAGGATAGATGATGTAACAGGAGTGTAACAGGGGAAAGATAGAAGATAAAGGAAACAAATGATAATAATCTCCTTACGTTTGACAAAGCCAGAATTATCTTGATAACAAAACCTCATTAACATAGCAGAAAAAGGAAAACTTCAGACTAAACCTAGAGATGCTAAAATCCTAAATAAAACACTAGCAAATCCAAATTAATTAATATTCTATAATTAAGCTGTAGTTTAAAAGTGCAACAATTAATTAATATCAGGAACTATAGTCACCGAAATCATCGCATTAAGAATTCAAAATGTTGTATACGTGTACCATAATACCACATTGTCTATCCAATTTTTATTTGTCAATCGTACCTCAATAAAGCTGAAAAAGAAAGAATTCAAAATGAAAAATAATAAAATCTCAGTAGATGCAAAACGTCAGGTGATAAAATTCAACATCCATTCCTGATTTTAAAGACAAATTCTGGGAAACTAAGAACATAGAGGTTCTTCTTTATCATCTAACTGATACCAACAGCCAACTTCATACATCCATTGAATCACTACAACTACTTTTCCAGAACAGTCTTTTGCCAGAACAATGACAAAGGGGTTTGGACATCTAACCTACTTAGACAATGTTAAATAGGTTTCTTTTTTTTTTTTTTTTTTTTTTAAGATTTTATTTTTTCCTTTTTCTCCCCAAAGCCCCCCGGTACATAGTTGTGTATTCTTCGTTGTGGGTTCTTCTAGTGGTGGCATGTGGGACGCTGCCTCAGCGTGGTCTGATGAGCAGTGCCATGTCCGCACCCAGGATTCGAACTAACGAAACACTGGGCCGCCTGCAGCGGAGCGCGCGAACTTAACCGCTCGGCCACGGGGCCAGCCCCTTAAATAGGTTTCTTTAGTACAAAACTTCTGAGTATATTTAATTCAACTCCTGGAGAGACACATTGCTTCTAATGAAAAAAATCAAAATAACTAAATGAACTAAATGCCCAACAAATAATGGTACATTCATGCAATCAAGTGTTTTGAAGCCATTAGAAATTAGTGTAAAGAAGTAAATATAGTTATATAGAGTATTTTCATTATGGAGTTGATTTTAAAAATACATGCTACAAATCAGTATGTGTAACACTCTATTTTATAAAATGAAACACACATATTCACATATGTGTATGCATAGATACAAAATTTCAGGAAGTTTATTAAGAACAGATTAACACTATTTCTGGTTGGTGACAGTGTAGATGATTTTTTAAAAAATGTTTTGTATATCTATATTTTCTAATTTTTCTATAATGGACATGTTTCTTATATGAAAAAACATTAAAAAATATTAAAGATATAAAAATATCACCAAACAAGAAATATATACACTGACAAGATTTTAAAATACAAAATGAATAATATTAAATTTACAGTTTAAAAAGAAATCCTCTTCTAAGAAAAGAACTAAACTATATAATCCAAATGACCTACCGTTTTAGAGGTTCAGGTATCATATTATTTCCCATAAGTCATAATATTAAAGACAGTGACCAGAAAATGCAAATAAATTGTTTAATAATAAAATATACTCTCACTTACACTTTAAAAGGTTCGAAGGGTTACATCTAGAATGCTGATGGTAAAGAGAAAAAAATCATGTTGAAAACAATATTAAAAACTTGAGATACCAAAACACATTGTTTTCTTATCTTTGGAGTTGTTGACACAAAAATCACTCTAACTAGAACTCAGGAGCAATAACAAAACGAGATAACTATAGTCATTCTAGTTGATGTTGTGTTAGGGCAAAATAATATCCAGCTTAAAATATTGACACTGCATAGTTTTACTGAAAATATGATTTCATCTTGATGGCTAATTTGCATATCCTCACAAGTATAATATGTTTCAGGGAGGCTATGGATATAAGCATTGAGCTTTTCATCCCTCTGTGAAAAGAAGGGGAAAGAAACTCAGTGACATGAATGGAGAGATCCTTGGGCATGCAGGCGCATGCTCTCTCTCTCTCCTTTTGCAACTGCAGAAGTAGAGCAAGAACACACAGTTATTGAGAAGGATTTGCATTTGGCAAATCCTTTATTGTTCTCCCACCCCTTGAATAGATTCCTCCAGGAAAAGAGTTATTGCAAAGTTTTCATTCAACACCCTGGGTTGGAGTATAACTTATTCTAGAGGCCAAAGAAAAAGAAGCCACGCGGTTTTTCATTTAAGTTTGAAAAAATTGAATTCTCTGTTCACGTGGGTTTGAAAATCAATCCCTTAGTCTTTAAAGAGCACAGGTGGCCTCAGAAGGTTGTAGTTGGATCATGCAGACACATTGAACTTCTCTGCCTTGATCCTGTGCCATAGACTCCATCCAACTGTCAGCGTACAAAGACGGCTCCAAAGCAAGCCAGAAAGGCAGCCGTTTCCATCACTCTCTTCTCTTAGTCATCTCCAGGAGGAAAATCTCTGTAGTAGCTTGTCTTCTGGACACCAGGATCCCTCCCTTCAGGAGGGAAAATCCTCTCATGGTACTTGCTAAGAAGTGTGTGTTGTTTAGAAAGCTGATCCCCCAATATAAGTAATTGTTCGTGTCAGATTCAGATTTAACAAGTAGTCCTTATGTGCCAGGTGGTTTATATACATTTTGTTAATCCTTAAAACAACTCATCAAAGTTGGCATTAACATTCCTATATTATAGAAAATGATATGACTCAGAAGAATTAAGTGACTTGTCAAAAAGTACCCAACTAATAAGCATCAGAGTCAAAATTTGAACCCAGATCTGAGTTTATCTGACTTCTTCAACCAGTCTCCTCACCTATTTCCACCAACCTAACAAGGGCCCCAGCAACTTTTATGGAGAAGAGTTATGGATCAGACACATGTAGCACAGAACTTCAGGGTTTATTCCTTTCTCTCCTGTGAGAATCTGATGTGATAGTCACGAAATACGAAAGCAGAGAACCAAATCTTACCTGAAGGTGGAGATGAAAGACAACCAATTCTTCTCAATGTGCTCAGCGAGAGGCTGGACCCCACTCCAGGGACTGAAAGAAGAAACTGAGGTGAATTCTACAGCAGCTCTGAGCAGTTCTGCCAGGTGGGGAGAGCCTGGCTAGACACAGACAGAGCAGATTAGGGGAAAGAAAAGATGAAGGGCATGGTCTCACCCCTGGGCAATCTCTTTTCTTTCCTCTTTCCTCCTGGCCTCTTTTCTCTGGCAGTCTGCAGAGAACAGGCCACGCTGGCAAAGCCACTGACGTGCATCTCAGCTCCCAGGGCACAGAAAGAGCTGAAGCCTTTGAGCCATTTCTTTGCAATTTGCTGCAAGTTTAAGGCCACACGTGATAAAGCTTTCTTTATGGGAGAGAGTGAAAAAAGAAAAGACCACTTGTGATCTTACTTGCTGATTCCCAGAAAACACAACGCTGTAGGGGGCAGAGAGTAAAGGAACAGAAGCAAGAGGAGGGACGGAAGTTTGTAACAAAGATCCCTCCTTCTCCTTCCAAGTTTTTAAGCCAGCCGCTCCTTGAGGACATCGCTGGGATCCTTCAGTTTTTAAAAAATGGCTCTTGAGCTAAATCTCTGCCTGGTTTCTTTTCCCACTGGGATTCTAGAATCTGCAGAGACCACATACCAGCTCAGAATCAAGGCTCTGCAGAGTTCTCTCCTGAAAGAGTTAATTCTCAAAGGGACATGATCAGTTGCTCACATCCACAATTTCTGAGTCTTGAAAATAGAAAAAAAGAAATTGAATTTTTGGCATTCAGTTGTTTATTCTATCTAAATTCCAAGGAAAGAGAACTCCTTACACTGAGAAATTCTACAATTCTAATAAATTCTTTTTCCAAGAGTACCATTTTAGAGGATTTTGAGCAGTATTAGCTTGTGCGTGATTTATATTAATAAATGAATTTGCTACTGGAATTATCCAAAAATCCACCATATTCTTAAATGGCTGTAACTCTGGCCTGGTCACTTAACTCTTAACTTTATCGAGTTTCAACTTCTTCCTCTGTAAAGAAGAATTTTCTATATATATAGAAATAAAAAGATTCACAGGGTTGTTTTAAAAATTAAATTATATCATGTATTCCAAAGCACGTTGCAAATAACAAAGTACTAAATGACCAGAGGTATTATTTCAGTTCACATAATGGTCAGGATCACTAATCAATATTCAAATATTATTATAAACACTATTACAAAAAAATTAAAAAGAATGCAAGGCAAATAAAGAAAATAATAAATCTTGCAATGAAGCAATGATGTATCCAGACTCTTAAAAACCAAATGTTTTATTTTAGCAATCAAACCAGTCTTTGCCATCAGACACAGTGAGCAAACATCATAATAGGTCTTACATTTTTCAACGTATCTAACAGGTGACCTTTGGTACACTAAAGGGGAGACAGAATTTACCAGCCAAAAGTGCAAAGGGCCTACTTTTCCTCACCAAGAAATGCAATTCTCCCCTGAGAGTGTAATTTGGTCTAATAATAAGTGCATAAGTGTATATAAGTGTAATAATAATAATAATAAATAATAATAATAATAAGTGTAATAAGTCTTCCAAACTTGCTCAGATTCACTCTCCAACCTGATTCCTTTTCTGACCTCTTCAGTCTACAGCTAATGGTACAATTTTGAATGTACATAATACTTATTTTACACGATATTTGGAGTTTCCCATATCCAGCCTTGCATTGTATTGCATCCTACTTTCATCCTCTAGATCAGCGGTCAGAAAATTTTTTCTGTAAAGGGTCAGATAGTAAATATTTTAGGTTTTGAAGGCCATACAATCTCTGTCACAACCACTCTACTCTGCCATTGTAGTGTGAAATTAACCATAATTGAATGAATCATAACTGAATGAATTTCCTAGAGCTGCAGTAACAAAGTACCACAAAGTGGTTGGCTTAAAACAACAGAACTTTTCTGTCTCAGTTTTAGAGACTAAAAGTCCAAATTCAAGGTGTTGGCAGAGCCATGCTCTCTCTGAAACCCGTAGGGGAGAATCCTTCCTTGCCTCTTGTACCTTCTAGTATTTGCTGACAATTATGGGCATTCCTTGGTTTATAGAGTCATCACTTCAATCTCTGCCTCCATCGTCATATGACCATTTTCTCCCTGTGTTTCTGCCTTCTCCTGTCCTTAAAAGGACACTAGTCATATTTAATTAGGGCCCACTCTAATGACCTCACCTTAACTTGATTACATCTGCAAAGACCCTATTTCCAAATAAGGCCACCTTCACTGATACAGGGGGTTAGGACTTCAACGTATCATTTTTTAGGGACACAATTCAACCCACAACCCTCATATTCTCACATCGCTCCTTACCTGAGTTGAGCTTAATGCAATCATTTTAATCACTCGCTTCCATACAGCCTCAATTCTCTTGTCCATCTATCAATTTGCTGTTCTTTGGCAAACCACAGTTGAGTTAAATCCAACTTTCTGTCTACTCTGTGGCTGCATCCACATTGTTTTAAATGGTTGAAGACCAACTCACTAATATGCCCTCAGGGCTTATTTTAAATTTATGACCAGCAACCTCACTGTGCCTTACAAGCATTTTTAAACATAATACCTTTTAATAACCCAATCACTTTGCCTCACTCCGGAATGACTTCTCTTCTCAAACCTTCAACATTTCTTTCCCAACTCTCATTATCAGCTGATGACCTTGCAGAAGGAATTCACTAATGGAACAGAAAAAATCAGGAAGGAAATATTGCAATATGCCATCGCCACATTTACCCTCCACCTACATGTGTATTCCTATTGTCTGTCTTCTGTTCTGTTCCTGTGGATCTACGGTCCATGTTTCTAAGTCCAAGCTTTTGTCTATTTTGTCCTTCTCTAAAATTCCTCTTCTCCAATCATTTTCCACAAATTCTAATTAGTTTCTTGCCTCCACCACTCCACCACAACTACTTTCATCAATAACATCAAAGATCTTCACGTTAATAAATCCAATGATAAATTTCCAGAACTCATTTTAATTGCTCTATTAGCAGAACTGTGTGCCATTGATTCTGCACTTCTCTTTGATCTATTGTCTTCACTTGGTCTTCAGAAAACCACACTCCCTTAATTTTCCTCCTCCCTCACTTGTCATTTGCTCTTAGTCTTCATTGCTAGAGTACCCCACAGTTCAGTCCTTGGAATATGGTTTTTGCTTTACCTACACTAACTCTCTTAGTGACCTCATCTAATCTCATGGCTTAAAGTATCACTATGATATAAGATAAACAAGGTTAAGAAAAACTTTGTCGTGTCAAATTTGAATTAGGGTTTTTCAGCCTGAATTATATATATCCTAATTCCCTGTGATGAAAAGGTCTAGAAACAATGACCAACCAAGTAAGCCGTAAGTGCAACTAGCATGGAACTGGGTCTATAAATGCCATAAAAAAGGAACCATGATTTCTTGATATGTGACTGTTACCAGGACTGGGGATATAAGATGGGCCTGGAATATCTTGTCGTACCAAAAATCAAGGAGGCCTTGAATACTAGGTTGTGCCACAAGGACTCAACGGCTAACTTGAACGAGCTCCAGTTAGTCAAATATAGGAAAATTTGAACATCAATAAGAATAATAATTATAATTGTTGAAACATATAAAATGTTTAAATTTATGAATTCATAATAACACTACAAAAAAATTACATGGTCACCTTTGGATGATTCTAAGGAACCACTTCAATACATTTAAAACTGGTACTTAGGGGAAAAAAATGTTCATTTATCCTGCCTTTCCTATTCATTATGTTCATTAAAATTATTAAAGTGTAAAGAAAAATTTCTTTCTATGGAAGTATTCCAAATAGTAAACAAAAAAGGGATGGGAGAATTAGAATATCATACTTTTCAAACCCTTAATGAATTAATGAATCTAGTTAACAGTTGTCAATGACCAATATATCATAAAAAAGAAGCAGCCATTTTGAACATGTAGATGGAAGTTAGAAACTTGAAATACCACCTTTGAATCAGCCCTCCTCCCTATTTCCAAACAAAACAAATCTTACCAAGCCTCAGTTTAGATCTGAATACCATAATGTTCATTAAAAATACAGGGAAGAGAAGATCATGTTAAACGACACTCTAAAGATGCAATCAGCAAAATCCAAAATGGAGAATCTCATTAGGACAAACAAATCAGGGTTTTTTTTTTCCAACCAAAAAGGGCAAGAGAAAAAGGAGATGGGCCCAGTTAAAAGAGAGGCAAAGACGTTAATAGACATCTCACCAAAGAAGATACACAGATGGAGAATAAGCATATGAAAAGATGCTCCCCGTTACTTGTCATCAGGAAAATGCAAATTAAAATGGCAATTAGATACTATTGCATATCTATTAGACTAGCCAAAATCTGGAACACTGACAACACCAAATGCTGATGAGGATGCAGAGCAAGAGGACTCTCATTCATTGCTGGTGGAAATGCAAAATGGTATAATCACTTTGGGAGAGAGTTTGGTGATTACTTACAAAACTAAACATATTCTTGCCATATGATCTAGCAATCACAATTCTTGTTATTTTCCCAAAGGAGTTGAAAACTGATGTCTACTCCAAAACTTGCACACAGATATTTATAGCAGCTTTATTCATAATTGCCAAAACTTGGAAGCAATCATGATGTCCTTCAGTAGGTAAATGGATAAAAAAACAGTGGTTCATCTAGACAAAGGAATATTATTCAGTGCTAAAGAGAAATGAGCTATCAAGCCATGAAAAGACATGGAGGAACTTTAAATGCATATTACTAAGTGAAAGAAACCAATCTGAGAAGACTACATACTGTATGATTCCAATTATATGACATTCTAGAAAAGGCAAAACTATGGAAACAGTAAAAAAGATCAGTGGTTGTGAGGGATTGGGAATGGAGAAGGGATGAATAGGGAGAACACAGAGGATTTTTAGGGGAATGAAAATACTGTCTGGCATCATATATTTGTTCAAGGGCATAGAAGGTAGAATACCAAGAGTAAACCTCATGTAAACTATGCCTTCTGGATGATAATGCTGTGTCAATGTAGGTTCATCAGTTGTAACAAATATACCACTCTGGTGGGAGATGTTGATAAATGGCGGGGGCGGGGGGGGGGGGGGTTGTGTGCACGTAAGGGCAGGGAGTATGCGGGAAATCTCTGTACCTTCCTTTCAATTTTGCTATGAACCTAAAACTGCTCTGAAAAACAAAAAGTTTTAATTAAAAAAAAAGGAGATAGGGAGAATTGTAAATTGAAAGACACTTAAGAAATGAATTGATGAGTTACAGTGCATGGACCTTGTTTGTACCCCTATTCAAAAAGAAACAATCTATAACGAGAAAATTTTATAATCTTCTTGAAAGATTTATAATCTCAGAAATGTGAACATTGTGTGGATATTTGTGGCACTGAGGAATTTGTGTTAGTTTTTTTAGAGATGATAAAGGTGTTGTTATTGTTTAAGGGCACATTTTTTAGAAGTAAATACTGAATTATATACAAATAAAAGGACAAGATGTGCTGGATATTTTCAAAATAACTTTGAGGAGAAGTGCTAAACATTTGGAGGTATAGATGGAACAGGATTGGCCACATATTAATTGTTTGAGCTGGATGATGGGTGCTGAGTTTTCACTATACTACTTCTCTAATTTGAATAGGTTTGAAAATTTCCATAATTGGATTTTAAATAAATAATAGATTAAAAAACTGTTAGTGGATGAATTTTGAATTCGTTTCTATAATTGACCTGGAGGCAAAAATTGATATATTTAACATTTATTTTCTACTATCCATTCAATGTTTTCTTTGCTTTCAGTAGGCATTTCAGCTGGTTGAGGTTACTCACTGATGGGATGACCCAAAACTTCATTCCTGAAGGGTCAGAGTCCTTAGTGGTCCTGCCTTTATTAGGTTGTACTAATACAAATTTAATTAATACTAATGGATTAATGTACTAATACTTCCTTTATTAAGAAGTACTAAAAGGTCCATAGAGAATCCTCCGGATTCTAAATACAATATTTCTTGCCTCTATTTTGTAGCAGAAATCATGTTTCAGCTTAATAAATTGGGATCAGTCACCTCCTCTTCCAATGCTTCAGCATCACGAGAGAAGAAAATGGTCAGGTGGTAGCTTCAATTCCACGGCAATGGAACCATCACGTCCTCTGGTGAAAGTATCTCTCTTTTGCAAACTACTTCCTCTGAACAAGCAGAACCAAAAGTTTCAGAGATAGGAAGCAAAATAAGTTAGTTCTTAGGCATAATAGTGAGGGAAACAACTCCTACTTCCACCTCTTCATTCCAATATCTGTGTATTTTGGCTGTAGGACAAACAGCAACGTATATTGGTAGATGGTTCAGAGTATATGCTGCATTATATCTGACCATATGCCAATCTCACAGGGTTTACAGCTGGCACGCTACCTCAATTTTCAATAGGCTGTTCCAATATTCTCAAGACTAGATTTTTCCTGCTTTCCCCATTGCTATTGCTGGCTTTTGCGATTGAACTGCCAGTTTCACTATGGGCACGAGCTTCCATTATGTGGAACGACTGTGTGCCCTATATGCCTTCATTATCTTCACTGTGTTCCTCATCCTTTTCATGATTTGTGGAAGACAGGATTATAGCCCCCAAAGATGTCCACTCCTTGGTCCCCAGGAAACTGTAAATATCTTGTTACATGGCAAAAGAGACTTTTCAGATATAATTACTATTAAAGAGTTTAAAATAGGGAGAAGATCCTGGATTATTTGGGCCCAATTAAGCACATGAGCCCTTGAAAGCAGAGAAACTTCTCTAGCTGGAGACAGAAATGGTGCAGCAGAAGAGGAAGTCAGAAAGTCTCAAAGTATAAGAAGGAATCATGTGCCATTGCTGGTTTAGAGACGGGGTGGAGGTGGGGGGCAGTTATAGGAGCAATCCCAGGAGGAATGAGATGGCCTTAAGAAGCTAAGAGAGGTTCCCAGAGGACAACCAGCAAGGAAACAGGACCTCAGCCCTGCAATCTCAAGGAACTGTATTCTGCTAGCAAGCTGAATGAGTTGAGAAGCAGATTCCAGAGACTTCAGAGAAGCAACCAGGCTGGCAAACACTTGATTTCAGACTTGAGCAGACAATGCAACCAAGCCCATCTGTATTTCTGACTGACGGAGCTGTGAGCTAATAAATTGGCATTTTTAAAATTCTTTTTTCAAAAATTATTTTATTGAGGTCATATTGCTTACAACATTGTGTAATTTCAGGTGCACATTATTATACGTCAGTTTCTGTATAGACTGCATCCTGCTCACCTCCAATACTCTAGTTTTATCCATCATCTTACATTTGTACCCCTTTGCCCCTTACACCCTTCCCTCAATCCCCCTCCCCTCTGGTAATCACTAATCTGTTCTCCTTATGCATTTGTTTGTTTATTTTCCACATATAAGTGAAATCATAGTGTTTGTCTTTCTTTGTCTGGCTTATTTCACCTAGCATAATACCCTCAAGGTCCATCCATGTTGTTGCACATGGCACGATTTTGGTTTTTATGGCTGAGTAGTATTCTGTTGTATACATACGTCACATCTTCTTTATGCGTTCATCTGTTGATGGGCACTTGCTTCCACACCTTAGCTATCATGAATAATGCTGTGATGAACATAGGGATACATAAATCTCTTTCATTTGTTGATTTCATGTTCTTTGAATAAATACCCAGTAGTGGGATAGCTAGATCATATAGTATTGCTATTTTTAATTTTTTGAGAAATCTCCATAATGTTTTCCATAGTGGCTGGACCAATTTGCATTTCCACCAGAAGTGTGAGGGTTCCCTTTTCTCCACATCTTCTCTAACAGTTGTTATTTTTTTGTCTTGTTAATTATACCCATTCCAACAGGTGTAAGGTGATATCTCACTGTAGTTTTGATGTGAATTTCCCTGATAATTAGTAATGTTGAACATCCTTTCATTTGCCTACTGGTCATCTGTATATCTTCTTTGTAAGAATGTCTGTTCATATCCTCTGCCCATGTTTTGATCAGGTTGGTTGTTATTTTGTTGTTCAATATGAGTTCTTTATATATTTTGGTAATCAACACATTGTCGGATATATGATTTGCAAATATATTCTTCGAGTTAGTGGGTTGTCTCTTTGTTTTGTTCATGATTTCCTTTGTCTTACAGAAGCTTTTTAGTCTGATGCAGTCCCATTTGTTTATTTTTTCTTTTATTTCCTTTGCCTGAGTAGACATGGTATTTGAAAAGATACTGGTAAGGCTGACGTCAAAGAGTGTACTCCCTGTATCTTCTTCTAGGAGTTTTATGGTTTCAGGTTTTACATTCAAGTCTTTAATCCATTTTGAGTTAATTTTTGTGTATGGTGCAAGATAATGGTCTACTTTCATTCTTTTGCAAGTGGCTGTCTAGTTTTCCCAACACCATTTATTGAAGAGACTTCCTTTTCTCCATTGTATGTTCTTGGCTCCCTTGTCGAAAAGCAGCTGTCTGTAAATGTGTGGGTTTATTTCCGGGCTCTCAATTCTGTTCCATTGATCTGTGTGTCTGTTTTTCTGCCAGTAACATGCTTTTTGATTACTATAGTTTTGTAGTATATTTTGAAATAAGGAATTGTGATACTTACAGTTTTGTTCTTTTTTACCCCGAATTTCTTTGGCTATTCAGAGTCTTTTGTTATTTCATATAAATTTTATGATTCTTTGTTCTATTTCTGTGAAGAATGTCGTTGGGATTCTGATTGGGATTGCATTGAATCTGTAGATTGCTTTAGGTAGTTTGGATATTTTAACTATGTTTATTCTTCCAATCCATGAGCATGGAATATCTTTCCATTTCTTTATGTCTTCTTCAATTTTTTTCAATAATGTCTCATTGTTTTCAGTGTATACATCTTTCACTGCTTTGCTTAAATTTATTCCTAGATATTTTATTCCTTTTGTCGTGATTGTAAATGGAATTGTATTCTTGATTTCTCTTTCTGCTAGTTCATCATTAATGTATAGAAATGCAACTGATTTTTGTATGTTGATTTTGTACCCTACAACTTTGCTGTAGTTGTTGATTATTTCTAATAGTTTTCTGATGGATTCTTTAGGGTTTTCTATATATAGAATAATGTCATCCACAAACATGAGATTTTTACTTCTTCCTTTCCAATTTGGATATGTTTTATTTCTTTTTCTTGCCTAATTGCTCTGGCCAAAACTTCCAGTACTATGTTGAACAAAAGTGATGAGAGTGGGCACCCTTATCTTGTCCTTGTTCTCAGAGGAATGACTTTCCATTTTTCACCATTACATTTGATGTTGGTTGTCAGTTTGTCACACATGGCCTTTATTATATTGAGGTATTTTCCTTCTATATCCATTTTATTGAGAGTTTTTATCATAAACGGATGTTGGATCATGTCAAATGCTTTTTCTGTATCTATGGAAATGATCATGTGAGTTTTATTCCTCATTTTGTTAATGTGGTGTATCACATTGATTGATGTGTGGATGTTGAACCATCTCTGTATCCCTGGAATAAATCCCACTTGATCATGGTGTATGATCCTTTTAATGCATTACTGTATTTGATTTTCTAAGCTTTTCTTGAGGATTTTTGCATCTGCTTCATGTTGTCCTTGTCTCGTTTTCGTATCAGGGTAATGTTGGCCTCACAGAATGAGTTAGGAAGTGTCCCATCTTCTTCAATTTTTCAGAATAGTTTGAGAAGGATAGGTACTAAATCTTCTTTGATTGTTTGGTAGAATTCTCCAAAGAAGCCAGCTGGTCCTAGACTTTTGTTTTTTTGGAGGTTTTTGATTACTGTTTCAATCTGTTTACTTGCGATTGGTCTATGCAGATTCTCTATTTCTTCTTGATTCCATTTTGGGAGGTTGTATGATTCTAAGAATTTATCTATTTCTCGTAGGTTATCCAACTTGTTGGCATATAGTTTTTCATAGTGTTCTCTTATAATCCTTTGTGTTTCTGTGGTATCCTTTGTAATTTCTCCTCTTCCACTTCTAACTTTGTTTATTTGAGGCCTCTCTCTTTTTTTCCTTAATGAGTCTGGCTAGGTTTGTCAACTTCGTTCATCTTCTCAAAGAACCAGCTCTTAGTTTCCTTGATCCTTTTTATTGTTTTATGTCTCTATTTCTTTCATTTCTGCTCTAATTTTTATTACTTCCTTCCTTCTGCTGACTTTGGGCTTTGTTTGTTCTTTTTGTAATTTTGTTAGGTGTAGTTTAAGATTAGTTATTTGAGATTTTTCTTGTTTGTTGTGGTAGGCCTGTATTGCTATAAATTTCCCTCTTTGTACCACTTTTACTGCATCCCATAAGAGTTAGTATGTTGTGTCTTCATTTTCATTTGTCTGTAGTTGTTTTTTTATTTCTCCATTGATCCAATGGGTGTTCAGTAGCATGCTGCTAGTCTCCACATATTTGGGACTTTCTTAGCCTTTTTCTTGTACTTGATTTCTAGTTTTATAGCATTGTGTTTGGAAAAGATGATTGATATGATTTTAATCTTCTTATATTTATTGAGGATTGCCCTGTTTCCAAACATATGGTCTACTTTTGAGAATGTTCCATGTGACTTGAGAAGAATGTGAATTCTGCTGTTTTTGGATGGAATGGTCTATGTATCTCTATTAAGTCCACTGTTTCCTTGTTGACTTTCTGTCTGGATGACTTATCCATTGATGTAAATGGGGTTTTGAGGTCCCCTACTTTTATTGTGCTGCAGTTAATTTCTACCTTTAGGTCTATTAATAGTTGCTTTATATACTTTGGTGCTCCTGCCTTAGGTGCATATATCGTCATAAGTGTTGTGTCCTCCTGGTGTAATATCCTTTTTATCATTATATGTTGCCCCTCTTTGTTTCTCATTATCTTTTTTATCTTGAAGTCTACTTTGTCTGATGTAAGTATGGCAACATCTGCTTTCTTCTGTTTGCCATTAGCTTGGAGTATCATCTTCCAACCCTACACTCTGAGCCTGTGTTTGTCTTTAGAGCTGAGATGTGTTTTCTGGAGGCAGGATATTGTGGGGTCTTGATTTTTAATCCATCAAGACACTCTGTGTGTTTTGATTGGTGAATTCAATCCATTTGCATTTAGAGTGATTATTGATATATGAGGGCTTAATACTGCAATTTTATCTCTTGTTTTCCAGTTGTTCTGTATTTCTGTTTTTTTTGTTATTGTTGTTGTTGTATTTCTGACTGCCATTTCAGCTGGGTCGTTTTCTGTGATGGTTTTCTCAGTTTTCTCTTTATTTATGAATTATGACTCTGCTCTGATTTTTTGTTTAGTGATTACCATGAGGTTTGTATAAAAGATCTCAAAGATGAGATAGTCCATTTTCTAATAGCCTCTTATTTCCATTAGCCTAGGCTGGTTCCATCCCTTTCCTTTTCTCCTTCTGAGTTATTGTTGCCACAAATTATTCTTTTTTGTGTTGTGAGTTTGCAACTAAATTGAAATTTTATGG
The DNA here is from genome assembly GCF_041296235.1 of Equus asinus. Classification (NCBI taxonomy): domain Eukaryota; kingdom Metazoa; phylum Chordata; class Mammalia; order Perissodactyla; family Equidae; genus Equus; species Equus asinus. Next base: position 31,541,345 of record NC_091811.1, on the reverse strand, counting down.
TTATTTTTTATGCCATCTTTCCCTTTATCTTTTATAATTGTTTGCTAACCTATTCTGACAGAGAGCTTCAGTTTTCTGATTTTGTCTGTCTATTAATTTTCTTGCTCAAAGCTTCGTAAATCTTTGCCTTTTTGTTTCAGGTAGGAAGGCTCCTTTCATCATTTCTTGTAAGGCAGGTCTAGTGGCAATGAACTCCCTCAGCTTTTGTTTACCTGGGAAAGATTTTATTTCTCCATCATATCTGAAGGATCATTTCACTGGATAGAGTATTCTTGGCTGATTGTTTTCGTCTTTCAGTATTTTGAACATATCATTCCATTATCACTGAGCCTGTAAGGTTTCTGCTGATAAATCTGCTGAAAGCCTGATAGGTTTCAGGTTACTTTCTTCTGCATTGCTGTCCTTAATATTTTTTCTTTTTTATTGACTTTTGACAGTTTTAATATTATATGTCTTGGAGAAAGTCTTTTTTGCATTGATGTAATTAGGAGCTCTATTGACTTCATATACTTGTATGTCCAGTTATTTCTCCAGGTTTGGGAAGTACTCAGCTATTATTTCTTTGAACAAGCTCTCTGCTCCTCTCTCCCTTGCTTCTCCCTCTGGGATACCTATAATCCTTATTTTACTTTTCCTAATAGAGTAGGATATTTCTTGAAGAATTTCTTCATTCTTTTTAAATCTTAGTTCTCTCTCATCCTCCACCTGAAGCATTTCTAGATTTCTATCTTCCAGGTCACTCCTCCATAAGGTCTGTTCTATTTTTTATGTTTTCTACTTATTTTTTTTATCTCATTGTGTTCCTCATATCCAGAATTTCTATATTTTTTTTTTTGAGGAATATTAGCCCTGAGCTAACATCTGCTACCAATCTTCTTCTTTTTGCTGAGGAAGATAGGTTGTGAGCTAACATCCATGCCCATCTTCCTCTGCTTTATATGTGGGCTGCCTGCCACAGCATGGCTTGATAAGCAGTGCATAGGTCTACACCTGGGATCTGAACTGGTGAACCCCAAACCACCTAAGCAGAGAGCATGAACTTAACTGCTACACCACTGGGTCAGCCCCTGTATGATTTTTTTCTTAAGGGCTTCAGTCTTTTTGGTAAAGTGTTCCTTCCATTCATTAATTTTATTTCTGGGGTCATTGAACTGTCTTTCTGTGTTTTCTTGTAACTTACTGAGTTTCTTTATTACAGCTATTTTGGATTCTCTGTCATTTAGATTATAATCTTCTGTGACTTCAGGTTTGGTTTCTGGAGAGTTGTCATTTTCCTTCTGTTCTTCAGTGTTACTGTAGTTCTTCATGGTGTTTGATGAATTGATCTTCTGCCAGTGCATTTGTGGTATTATCTGGCCACAGATTCACCTGCCACTGCTGGGATTACAGGCAGGGGCTGTGTCTTCTGTTCCCACCCTGTTTGCTGGTAGTTGTGCTTGTCAGGCCGCTCTGTGTTTACATGAGTTGGCTGTAGCTTCTCAGTGTGTGGATCGTGCTTGCACAGGCTGGCTGCTGGGTTTGATGGCCAGGTCCAGCTAGGATGCTCCACTCAGTAGGCAGGGTACCTTCCCAGGCTGAGCTACTACTGCTCAGTGGGGAGCATTCATGCAGGCAGGCCCTGTGGTAAGTGGGTGCACCCATGGCCTGGGCTACCACTCTGAAAGCATTCACATGCCGGCCAGGTTGTCCCTACCTTCATTCACATTCGTACCACTGCTATGTGAGGATCTGTGACCTAGATTGCTGCTGCTGGGGGGGGGGGGGGGGGCTGCTTCCTTAGTTCCACTGCTTCCTGCAGGTGTAGTCCACCAACCTTCAGATATATAGCTGGGTGGATCTCTCAGGCATCCTATTGTGTTGTGTAGGGAATCCTCTGTTGGGTAATGGATGTCCGTTTAGTTGTAACTTAGAGGGGAGAGACAAAGTGAACAACTCACTCTGCTATGATGCTGACATTACTCCATCAAGTTTGCATTGTTTTAAGTCATCAAGTTGGTGGTAATTTATTAAGGCAGAAATAGAAAATGAATATATCATCTTTATCTACTTTAAAGTCCCTGAAGACCAGAGACCAGGCCTTCAATGGATTCACCTTTGGCATCTGGCAGGGGAATGCCAGTCAAATTGACAGTAGAGCAAGGAGTGATTCCATCCTGAGTGTTAACTATAAAGTATGAAGCAATACCATCCCCCTACTCCTATCCAGCTCTTTCTGTCCCAGCAGCCCAGAGGACCCCAGACAGCACAGGCAGATTGACAATTCTTCAAATCTGACAGATTTCAGCAGAGGTGGATCTGAGGCTCCTTACCTTAAGCTAGCAATGATGTCAGAAAGAATGGTCAGGACATGAAGTAGCTCCAGGATTAAAATAAGCAAGACTGTTGCCTAAATCTATCCTAACAAACAGAAGGTTCTCTAATTACTTAACAACTGATTTGATCTGATTTTTATTTTCATTGGTCAGGGTGTGGTATCCATACCCCATGCTCCATCTCATGTGGTTCAGCGGGTAGAGGGGTGATCTGTAGCATTGGACAAAGTATGGAATAGGGTGATCAAGGATACACTAATCTGATCACTGAGGCTTTCTATTTCAGGCAGTGGCTATGGCTGTCCTTTTCCTCTGGCCTGGATTTCAGGCTCATTAGACCTTACCTATCATCACTTCTCTTATCCTATTATGTAAATTAACTTTTCTTCACCTAAGACCAGTTTTGACAGCACCGTAGCACAGGAAGGAGATGAAGGTGCAGACTGGATACCCAGCCATTGCCTGCCTTCCACTGAGGACCAGAGTATCACCACAAGAGGAAAGCCCTGAGAGGGAGAAAAACCACAACTGAAGAAGACATAGTCAGTCTAGCCCATTGTGCTGTGTGTAGTTGGAAGAATTTGTGCGTGTGTGTGTACAAAGTGAGAAAGAAAATATATGCATCCAGAGTAGGTAAATACTCCACTCATATATAATTTGCCTGAGACACAGAAATATGCATGATAAATGGCTGGTTCCTTTGGTAGGGGGATAGTTTGAGGCCAGAGTGGAAGGAAGCTTTGAATATATGAAGCTTAGGAATTGGGATTTTGTCTCATAGGTAATGGGGAAAGCAATGTGTATAGATTGAAGTATCAATTCCTTGGGAACTTTGGGTAAAAATTGTATTTTGCTTGTATTTAAGTTAATTAAAACTCTGAAATCATTCAAAATTTTCTAAAGATTTTCAAATACACAGGACATAAATAATTCTAAGTCTGTATAACTAAATATCCTATATATTGGGCATCCATAGACAGTTTTTCTAGGATAAACTGTAGCCTTTTTAGAATAAATGGTAGCACTGTCTATTTCATAGGACTCTGAAGCTGAATGCTGGAAATCTCAAACTGGGATAGCTCAGTTTTGGTGCCAACTACTCAATTAGATAAAGGAGACAGCTTAGCCTCAGAAAGTTAGATGAAGAGTAATACAGCTGAGAATTCATCAGTGATAGGGAGGGAGATGTGACCATGGGAACTGAGCCCCAGGATCCTTGGAAATTGTAGCAAGGCCAATGGATGGCTCACTGCAGTGGAGGCTGGGCATAAGACACTGTATTTGGACATGACAGGAAAGGATGACTTCAGAAGACTAGAGTACTGGAGTTGTACAAATAACTACATCAAACATGATACCACAGTATTATGTTTATATTATACATTATCTTCACATTATAACATCCACATTGGTCATCTGTGACACAATTCTAATAATTTTGAGTACATATTTACTGTAATATTAATATATATATATATAAAACCAAGAGGCACTTCCAGTAATTCTGGCAAAAAAGGAGCATCATTATAGTGTCTAAGCTAAAAAATAATAAAAATAAATACAATTTATCTAATATTTTTCTGTACAGATTCTACTTTTTACAAAACATTTATCAGCCATTAACTAAGTCACTTAACAAATACTTGTGATAGGATGATACGAAGTATTGCTACATATAATACTTGCAAGATACAGGTGAGAGGACGAGATTTATTTCAATTGCAAAATGATCACTTAAGTCCAACGCTTCATTCCTGTGTTTCTAAAAGTTGATAAATTTGGAAAGCTATTAATTAAAAACATATTTAGGTTTGTTGAGAGTGGTGAGAACTACACCGTTAAAAATTGTCATGTGCAAATGACATCCCCTACACTGTGACCTTGGTTGGCAGTTATTCGAAAATATTGCTTTTTAGGAATACCAAATTAAGTTAATTCAATTCTCTCTGGTTTACAATTGTCCTACAAATATTTGGGACATGCTATTTGAACTTTCTAATGACAGTTTTTGTCAGGAAGAGGTAATGACTGATCAAAACAACTGCTCCATCAGGAATCAGAACATATTTTAATCCCCAAAACCGAATCAAATTAACCAAACCAACCAAACCCAAAACCACTCTGGATTCAAATTAAAGTTCTTTCAGTTGCATATCCTAATATTATTACAGAAAGCCAGGGAGAATCTTGTTTTCATTATTTTTCATTGAGAGTTTCAGAATATTTATAAAAGCACCAATTTGCATTTTGTGAGTTGCATGATAAAAATCTCTAGGAAGAAATATGGGGGGGGGGTGGGTTCAGGGATATTTATTTCCAGTGCTTGTCAACTAAGAAATTGTCTTTGTTACAACAAAAATGGTATGCCTTCTTCTGTGAGAATATATTGAGAAACGAACTGACACTCATAAATGGAAAAAAAACCCTCACTAGTTAAGCAAACATAATATGATGAAAATCCCATGCAAATATTTTACAGAGTATTAAAAAATACTGATTTTTTTAAACTAATAAACAAATATATACTAAAAGTCAAGACATTTAAACCCCACTAACAGATAATATATAGATATGATAGGGTTATTATTTAAAGACAGCAACACTATAGCACTGGGTTATGGTTACAAATAGCTAAAACAAAATATCTGATATAATATGTGTTTTTAAGTCATAAAAATAATCAATTAATTTTTGAAAGAAAGGTGATGGGAAATTCTACCAACTGACAAGTTATATACACAAAGAAAACATCTTTAAACAATTACTTTTAACTTCACATTAAACCATCTGAATATTCTGCTATTATAGAGGGAGTAAAATTACCAGAATAAAAAAAAAAAATCTTTGCCTTCAAAAGGTATTCAAGCAGCAGTTTCCAAGTTCTAAGGGCTAATTCACATTCCAAAATGTGTAAGTGCTTATTTTAATAAAGTAAGTCAGTGTGGAAATACGGATCCAGGAAGTCTCTTTACTCCAGAGAAACTTATAACTAACTTGGTTTGTCACAAAGATGGAAGGGTGTCCTGGGATGATCCTTCAAGATTTATGTAATGTTCATTCCCAATCTACAGCTCTGCTTTTTTCCTGCGTTTTAGTACCACGGGCTGCACAATAAAACTAGATGTGGCAAGTTAGAACCTGAGGTGAAAGGCATTCTTTCTCCTTCTTACGGCAGAGGAGATTTCGGATTTTTCCTTTACTAATTTTGAATTAGAGAAATAAAATTGAAGAGAAGTCATACTTTTCTCCTATGAGTTTGACTTTGTTTCTTTTTAAAGAGGAAAAGAAGAATTTCCTGCTGTAGTTTCCGTTTCATTCGAAATAGGTACTTCTACTGACACTGAAAACTTAGTTAAAGCACCAAAGCTTTCTAGTTATGAATTTCAAATTCCAACCTACCATTTGATCGCTCTTGGCAGACAAATGTAGCGGGTGTGATTTACTGACTGGTCAGTGGTTCATCTGTGAAAGTCAAGATTAATAAGATTTAATGAAGTAAGTAATTTAATGAAGTAATGAAGTTACTGTTAGTAGTAATGAAGATAAGTATTTGAGCTTTGAATTGTGTTGGAATTTAGTAAAATATAATCTACATTAATACACCATTTATTTTAAGACAACCTAAACCATTATCAGTTGCTGAATACTACATTTCTTTTTCTTAGGATAACTCAGAAGAACTCAGACTACAATTTGTACACTTAATCTAATTAAATAGAGGCTAAATCTATTTTTATCTATATAATGTATTTATTGGATTCTTCATAAAAAATTTTCCTCTCTGAGGCATGAAGGACATTAGAAAAAGAATGACATATTCTTCTCTTCAGTTTTCTGTTACATAATACTAGTTCTTAGTATATCAAAATATTTAGGATCTCTATACCATGGAATGTCATTTTGTGGGTTTCATTTTAATTGAATAATAAAAAAATTTTTAACAGCTTTGGTTCAAAAAAGTAAATTAAATTTAAATATTCTTGGTAGTACTTACATACGATGATTTAATATTACTCTCTTTGAAGCGTTTTTTATTTGAATTATTAATTGCATGATTAAAGAACCACTCCTTGATGTGAAACAATGAGGAAATCTCTCTGAACATAGACATGTTCAGTATTTCTTATCAATAAGGCTTGCCTTTTTTTCTGTGCTCCACAACTCCTCAGGGAAGCAGAAATCTTTGGCTACCAATGCCTGTCAAGGTAATCAACCTTAAAAGTATGATATGGAGAAAAACTAGCTACCTTTAAAGGGAAATTTGGATTCTTTTTAGAGCCTTAAGCTTATTCAAAAGTCAATTTTGCTTTCCACCTATACATCATCCCATATTGTCTATAGTCTTACCTGACCTAAAATAATTTATACTGGATCACTAGTTTTGAAACAGCAGATTAACATTGAGTTCCACCAACTAAATAAAGCCTTAATCTTCAGTTTTGTATCCTCAGATATATTTAGCAAGAAAATGACCAATTTTTTTTTGTCACTATTGTTAACCTGCTATTAGAATGATTTGATAATGTGAACATTAAGATTAGTTCAGGTAAGGTAACCACAGCATCACTGTGAAAAACGACATGTGTTAGGCCATAGCACAAACTGCCTAACATCCATGGTGCATAACATAGACTGAAAAATATGTTCTTCTTCTTGAACATGGTTCATTAGTGTGAAACATGCAAAGACTTATGCAAACCTCAATTTAAGTTCTTTATCTAATGCATTGTTTGCAGTTTTATTAACTCAGTGCTTGTAGTTTAATTCAGCCCCAATCAAGTTTCCAACAAGAATCTGAATATTTTCTAGAGGAACAAACTGATATGGATATAAAATCTATAACTCGTCTATTTCCCTCTGATTAGAAATTCTAAAAATAACTGAATTTTGGAATGCTCTTCACCTAAACTGGCTAATCGATCTTCTAATCGTAAGCTTGCAGTTTGTTGAAAAGATTAAAAAAGTAGACCGACAATCTCAGCAAGTTCCTACTTTTACTTCATGGATAAATCACGAGAGAAATTAACGACCTAGAACAATGGTCATAACCAGCAGTGTGGTGCTGCTTGTTAGCAGAGGAGATGAATGGAAGAAACTCAGCTGGATTTCAAAGTATATAGAGATTTTAGCTCTCAATTATCTGCAGTTGAACTATTAGCATTTGAAATTTTATCGATATTTTTCCCACACATCAGCTGATAATCTCTAGAATAAGGAGAATCTTGATTTACTCTAGATTATGAAAGTTTACACAATGGTTTTACTGGAGACTTCTGCCAGTTTGAAAAGGCAGTTTATTTCCAAAATGGCATATAGACCAGGAAAGGTATTAAATGGGAATCAGAGTTGGATGGAAGCAAAGGATGCTAAGACCTTTACTGTGGTTTTCATTATTATTTTAGAAACATTGTAAGTGATGAGGACAGTGGAGATTCCCCATACTGACATGGAAGCACCAAAAATACCTCCTAAAGTAGAATAGAAATGATGTTTTGATTACTCACTTCTCATTAGTCAGGAGTTATCACACAAATAGCTCACTTTTGTAAAGCAGTCATTTCAAACTTTAGGCTTTATTTACAATGACAATTTTTATATCTTTATTACTTAGAAAATAATTTATATTTTTCCATCATTTAAACAAAGAATAGGCCTGAGTCTCATGCCTTTTGCACAGCTTTTACCTTGAAAGAAAGTTCTCTGGGAAAGTGACAGGGGGCATCAAGAAATTGCAAATCAAGAGAGACGGGGACACGAGGAAATCATCATACATACATGTAATACGAACAATCTGCATGACATACAATCCCCTTTCTTTAGTTTTACTGGGATTGCAATGGTTAGGATTTGTTTTGGAATTCCATCAAAATGGAACAGAAAGAAATGGGTATCGTGTTTTTAGAAAGTGGATATTTTCTTAAACATAACATGAGGAAATTCCTTCACTTGTCATATAAAGACCAATATAGATATATCCCTGTACAGAGCTACTGTTTTCATCTTCTACTGAGAGCAAAACCAGGTCTTATATAAATGACAAAAAAATAATTTTATAGTTAAAAAAAATAAAACTAAAGTGGTGTTTTCACCAAGGAAATTATATTCTAAAGGTTGCCTTAGATAGATAACTGTAAAGACACTCTATTAGCATTTGGAAATGACAACGATGACACTCATAGTATACCTGGTCTTCGCCTTAACAGAGAGTAACCACTAGCATCAAGGTCATCAGTTCCAACTTTTCCTACCATTGGTTTTATGGCTGTCTATACAGTTATCCTTACCCTAAATGGGCTAGAAATTCCTTCATTTGAAAGACCTGAGTTTATCTAATGGCACCTATAATTAGGCTCATATAAAAATGTAGTAAATTGCAACAAATACACTGGCACCACAGGAAGTAAGCTCCGGAGTTGGAAGTGAACACAGTAATATTGCTGTCACCAAGGAAGGGGAGAACATCACTAACAGAAAATAACTTCTTATGTCCCTAGGCATCCTTTGGGATGTATTCTGTGTGTATGACAGTCACACACTGGATGAATCTCCTCTGCTTCAATTGACTTCTAGCTTTCATATATTGGCAATTTATTTTTGAAATAAAAATTATCAACCTGCCTGGACTGATGAACACAATTATGAAATGAAGAGGTTCTAATTGTTTTGACCACCAGTATTCCTATTATTTCATGGATCTTAAAACAAAACAAACAAACAAACACCAGGCAGTTTGCTAAGCTCTCCAGTCTGGCAGCCAGGATGACTCCTACTCGGGGCCAGGCAGCCTTGATGTAGCTGCCTATATAAATGGTTATGGACTCTCAACTGCCCTCTCACCATTCTACTTGCTCCACACGTAGATTTTTTCTCTACTTATATTTATTTTAGAGATGAAAGACATTTGGAGAAAGGGAAAAGATTAGTTTTGTTAAGTAACTAGATGCAAGACGTATGTGAATATGAACACATTTTTTTCCTTCTCTTATTTGCAAGGGAAGGAGAACAGTTAAATTCATGGGGAAACGTGTTTGACTCACAGTAATTTCTGCAAACATTGAGACACACAGGCAATACTAAGAAAAAGGAAAACAACTCGATAAGTCCTAAATAATGAACACCTGTTGTTAACTCAGAAAAATACTGAAATTGCTGTAATTATTTAGGTACAGTCTGAGTCCATTTGATCCTTTTCATATTTTCCTGCTTATTGGGAAATCTGCCTTGAAACCATGTTTATTTTTGATTGCATTATCTTTGGCTCATTTAAAGAATGCTATGGATTATTATAAAGCCATCACTTTGGAAGGGAAGAATATAATATCAATTTATGAGAAACAAAGGCATTTTTAATGTAAACACTCTTTTCTATGACTTCAGAGGAAATAAAAAGTAGAAATCACAATCAAGGTGTACTTAGAAGCTAAGATTGTTTACATGATGAGCAGATCCGTATATGGTCCTGAAGCAAGAGTTACAACCAAAAAGTGTTGGGAAGAAATGGACACCAATGACAAACATTTAGTATTGGTTAAGAAAGTACTTCACTTGGGAGGTATCAACCCAAAAGTTAGCAAAAGTTACTAGTGAAAAAACATTCTTCGCAGCATCCTCATTTAATTGGCATAAAATAACTGTATCAGATTATCATTTAAATTAGAATAGGTAGATGAGTGGCTGTCCATAGACCTCCATGCAAATGAATCATCACTCTTTTTCTGGACTTGGGGATGTAATCAATGTATCAAAACATATACATTGTATCAATGTATCATTGTAGCAAATGTATACATGTATACAATGTATCAAAATGGTGATTAAAATATAACTTTATAAAAATGTTTTCCTTTTCCCTTTTTTTTTAAAAAAAGAGTTTACTATCTACAGAAACAAAAAAAAAATCTTTATATTTACATCAAGATAACTATTCATGACATACAATATGAAATAAAATATTGAAAGTGAGTATCAACTTTTTAAATAGGTATGGCTCACAGCATAAACAAGTGTAGATAAACAAACCAAAAAAAAAAAACAAAGACTTTCAATAATAGGCCCAGTCCCCCCAAAATCCATCTATAATCTTCCCTGTCAAAAGAAGCACGATGATGGGCCTGACTGCAGATAGAAGCTACTCCATCACACAGCATGTGGAGTCTCATAACAGGGTTGGTCAGTGGGACCTTCCCCACCCAAAAGCCAATCCTTCAACAGTTGCCAAGAATCAGGCTTTCAGTCTGTCAACACACACCGAACCCGAGGGGGAAATTTCCCCCTTCCCCTCTTGCTATAAATCCCAAAGTGGGTTTCTCTTAGCCTTTCTCTCTTTTTAATTTTTCTACCGTACATTTTGCAGTAAATTAAGACATGGGAGATCACTGTTAAGAGCAATGTCCCAGATCTTCTCTGGCAACCTTTTAGAATTCTAACCTGATGAAAAGACCTGACTCTAGCTCCTTCCTAGGTGTTTCTGTATAAAGAAAGCCATCCCCTTAAATTTCAGGTGAGGGACAGACACACTCATAGACAAACAGCTCCTATACATTCATTAGGCGAGTAGATTGGAAAATGCCTCAGTCTTCCAGGTTTAAGGCTGGTGACAGAGAGCCTCCAAGTGGTGTATCGCAGTAGTACCAGTCACGTGGCCCTCTCGCCCAGCCAGGGAATACCCTCCCTCTGCAGAGGGAACTTTATGAAGCGAAACGGAGGAAGGCATTTGCAATGGCCGCCTCTCAAAGATACTCCAGACTGAACTCCCTTCTGTTTGTTCACATGTGTTGAGTCCTGTGCTGCAGCAATTCCATGAACCGCTGAAACCACACAAATCTCTTCACAGACACACATACACACAGACACCCTTTCAATCCCTCCCCCCTCACACACACACACACACACACACACAAACACACACATACGATGTTGGCAGGATGTGTAAGAATTCAAATAATGCTCTGGAACTTTCATCCCTCAGTACTAAGAGCAAAAGCTTCTTAGCTGTAACCTGCATTTGCTGCACTGCTCTCCTGCTAAGCCGCACCATTTCCCTTGCGAATTGTTTTCCTTTATTTTTACCTTTATGATTTATTATATCACAGTGACCACTATATATCTTACTATGAACGTTACTAAATTGTGGAGCCAGTATTCCTGGCTTTCAGTGTGTATGTGTGTATGTGTGTGTGAATATGTTTTACATGTATCTACGTGAGAGCTTATATACATACACACATATATATTTCTTCCTTAAAAAAATCCTTAGAAGCTGGTGTTGCAAATGTGAAAGCTTCTCTGAGCAAGAGTTTTTAACAAGGTACCTCACTGTAAAAATAAACACGTAAAATGCGAAAAATCCCCCAATGCAATAACCATTTGCCCATCTTCTTGTATTTCTACAGTGTCGTGTCTAAGTGTTGTGCTGGCTTGAAAAGAGTCTGTGACAAGTCACTCAGTTCGGAAACACAGCTCATTCTATCCATTGTCACTGGTTTGGCTTTGGGGTGGGGATCTCCTCTTCTCTCGACTTCCCTTTCTCTTCCTCTTCTTCCCTGATGGCCTGGATCTGTTCTGAGGGATGCTGCTGGGGGCACTGGTCCAGAGACTGATTTTCCATGCCCGCCAACCGCTGTTCCTCTTCAATGACTTTCTTCCACATCTTGTGGTTCTGCAGGAGGTGCTGAGTTATTTGGCAGTAGATTTTCCTCCTTTTGAAAGTTTTCTTTCCTGAGAAAACACCAAATAAGACTACTTATTTGTGTGCTGAGTACATGACAGTTATTTCTTTTCATATTATTAACAAGAGTTAAGCACCCAATGGATACCTCTATCTATCATTTGATTTGTATATTGTAATAATGTCATCTTTGAGAGTGGGGAAATAAGAGGAAGACAGCAATAACCATTAATATACCAGTGAAATGTAACTGTGAACAGTATTTAATGCTTGGTAGCATCTAATACAAGGTTCTGCGTGTATCTTGGTATTACTCCTATTACATTCACATCTTCGAGGAATTATCATTATTCCTTAAAGGAAGTTACGTCTTCCTTTATTTTGTCAACCAATTCAACTCACAAAAGTCTACAAGACTGATTTCTTTAAACACGGTTTTGGTGTTACCGTTCTGCTTTATATGGATTAAAAAATGAATTTCAAACTCCTCTCAAAGTTCTCCCACAAGCTAGCCAAACATTCTTCTGCAGTCTTCCTCCTTCTGCAGCCTGGCTCCTTAACTTAATGTGGATACTTAACTGCTCTCTTGTCTGTATATACACTGAACTCCTCTGCTTTCAAGCTGGCACTGCCCCTCCTTCTGAAATGTTCTCAGTCACTGACAGTTCATGTCCATTTATCATTTTAAGACCAAGTCAGATTTCACTGAATTCCTCTTCTAAGAAATAATCTGTCTCTGTCTTCTAAACTCTCATGTCACTCCAAATATACTTCTCCGAGTAGATACTGTTTCCATTTCTCCTTATCATTATCTCTTTTTCTGGTAACTGCATATCCAAAATCATTTAGGGGGAACTCTCACCCCTTCTTTCAATTACAAAGTCCTATAAAAAGTTGTCAAACTCTTCTTCCCCACCCACCTCCTGACAACACAGCTGTGTCACAGTGATCAGTCAATAAGCAGGTATGTGACCCAAGTCAGGCCAATCAGAGTCCTTCCCTGAGATTTTTCCCAACAGCACAGAATGAGCATGAAGTCAGGGAATGGGGATTGGAGCTCTCTTCTCCTCTGCTTGTGTATCTGGAATGAAGTGGATATAGACCTGGCTGTAGTTCCGGCTTCACGAAGAAAGCAAGGTTGAAAGAATAAGCTGTCAGGCAGGTGAGTCAGAGATAAGAGCAGAAGCAAGTAAGTGTGGATACTAGCCAACATCATGTTTACGACAACCAATAATTTTCCCTTTTGTATATACTCACTTGATTGGAGTTTTGTCACTTGTAACAAAAACAATGTCCTAATAATGTACCTCCTTGAAGGCACTTATCCTGTTTTCATATAGTCTAGGCATTGGCTCCTCAACTAGACTATAGCCTCTTTCAGGGAGCCTTGTAAAGTCCTGTACAGATCTTAAAGATGACAAGGCTCACAAACATGCATTTAATAAATAACGAAATTATATTTTCTTGCAATCAAACAATTTAATGCTTTCAATGGAAGTACTACAGACAATTTTCACAGAAGTGCATCTCTTGATTGAGGAACTGTAATAAAACCAATGTCAACAAAAGAAACATAAGACGTTTTAAAGAATTTGAATTGATGTAATAATTCACTATTTAGGCTTCCAATTGCTTACCGACTTATTAAGCACCCAGTATATACTATGTGTGCCAGGTTCTAGAGATTCACTGATGGGTAAGATAGATAGAATGCTTGCCAGCATGGAGCTTTACTCTAGTAGGAAGAAAGAGAGTGAACAAGTAAGTACAATTATACTGAGTCTTACAAAGTCTTTGAAAGGTGTCAGAAAAAGAGGGCAATGACTCAGGTGAGAGGATACTGCATGATGATGGTCGGTTGGACTAGGATGACGGTAATGGAAATGAAGATAAGTAGATAAATGCGAGATATATATGCGAGGTTTAAGTCAACAAGACTTTGGCAACTGATTAGATGTTGGGAATAAAGAAGAGGCAGGAATAAAAGGTAATCCTGAGCTATCGGGCCTGAGCAGTTGAGTAGATGGTGGTAAGATGTACCAAGAAAGGGAATATTAGATGAGGAGGAGATTTGAACATGAAGGGTCTGAGAGACCTCCAAGAGGAGAGGTAAAGTAGGCAGCTGCTCTTGAGCTTAGAAGAGAGTTCTGTTCTTTTCCAAGCAACCAGAATATAATATAACTCTCAGTACCTTCATCTGAGTGACCATTTTAGACTTAGGCCAAGAATTTAGGAGTTAGGCTATGATCCTCCCATTAGACTATAAACTTGCCTATGGACAGAATCTTATTTCTCCTTTTTGTGTGTATATCCACAAGGCCCAGACTTTAGTAAGTATTCAGTAAGAGTCTACTAAATGAATCACATTCTCTACAGTTTCTGTTTCACAGTAAAGGTGAAGTGCTGATAGGTGATAAAAATGATAATGATGTGAAAAAGTTGTCCACAGGAAATTCTGATCTAATTGAGACTACATTAAAGAGTTAACAGAACAAACTGACAGGATGATCAACAAGAATATTTGGGTTTACTTAATGAAGTAATAATGATTTACAATGTATAATCTGGAAGAAAAGAAGACAAAAAATAGTACAAATAGCAAAAAAAAAAAAAAAAAGGAAAAAGAAAAAAAGAGCCAATTGCTAGGAGATTTGCCAAAGGAACTAGATCTCTTGGAGGCCATCCACCAAAACTTTTGTGGAATTGCTAATGATTCCTTCAACAGTTTTATTAAAACATACCACAGACAGTTCTTGCACTTTATAGGATAATAAGATCAATTTTTAAAACAAAGTTCAGAAAAAGGACATAAAATTATATTGAATTACTTCTGAACCACACAGACACATAACAAAATTATTAAATTGAATGAATGCCAGGGGGAATGGATGCAGGCAGAGTCATAAGAATTAAAAAAAATCTGTTTACTGTATTCATTATTTTATTCATGAGTTGGACCCATCAATCCAGCTTATACTGACTGCCTACTAACTGACAAGCAGTTTTCTGGATACTATGGAAATAAAGACTAATTAGTCTAATAGCTTGCCTTAAAGGAGCTTAGAGTCTATAGGAGAAAGAGCGAGGAAGACAAAAACTGAAACACACATGCTATGCTTTATGATAGACATAGGCATGTGACCAAGATGGCCTTAATATTCCCCTCAGCTTGCCTAAACTTTAGACGGGTCTCTTCCAGGCTATAGGACCCTGACTTCCCTTTTCTTAGAGCATTTACTTTAAAAAACGTGTAATTGCAAATTCTTTCTCTGTCCCTTTGTAATATAGATAAATCTTCTCCCAGCCTCTAGCCAGTTCTACAACCCAGGGACTTCTTCGTCAAGGACCTGGGAGCCAGCCTTTTGAAAAGCAATCATCAAGAAAGACAGAGTCCCTATATTCCAGTCTCTGTGGGAGCACAGGTGCCTAACTTATAAGTACCAATTAGCGAGCACAGATGGCCTAATCACATCGACCAACTCCCCTCTAGGGTCCTCCAGTACTTTTTCACTAGCTCATCCCAGGGCTTAAAAACTCTCCTGCTTTTGTTTCAGTGCAGTGGAATTCAGTTTCTCTCCCCTCACGCAATAGTCTTGAATAAAGTTTTCCTTGCCTTTTTTATGACTGTGTGGTGTAATTTCTCTCTAATTCATGCATGGCAACACAAGAAACTTAATCTGTGAGGGAGTAGGTAAGATTTTTTTCAGAGGACATGACACCTGAGCTGAGATGTAAATCAGGAGAATTAAATACACTGGGTGAAGAAGGGGCTGGCAGCATCCTAGGCAGAGTGAAGGGATGTGTACAGGCGGAAGGGCGCGGGGCCCTGGAGCATGACGTCAATTTCTTCATTTGAAGGCTTCTTAACAAGGGCAACATATATGTATAAACTAAAACTTTAAAAACTCTGGGTTCTTTCCATAAAAATCAATAAAATACATTCCTAATGCATTTGACTTTTAAAAGCAAATCTTTAAAATTACTCTTCTACCAAAGCCATCGACTTGTCTCCTTCTACTTTGTTTTCATTGTAGTTAAGTACAAATCAGCTTCTGTTGAAATGTTTAAATGTTAATAGACTTTTGAACCTAATCCTTTGAGTCAAGAGAGTGACAGATGACCATTGGCTGACGGACAGACTCGAACGACGGTTATAGGGAACACTCTACTGCTCAAGGTGATTATTCCATCTGAAAGTCATACACATTCATGGCAGGGCATTCACAGGGAAGAAGTTAACAAAAGCTCAATTTTCCTCCTATTCCTTTCAGGGCAGCCCCCAAGAGAGCAGCTGTTCTCTTATTATTGCTGTTAAACGTTAGCAATAAACCTCTCCGGAATTAAAACTGAATGAGGTGACGTAGAAGAAAGTTTGTACCAAATAAATTTGCGTAGATTAGAGTCGGCAGGTGGTCTAAAACATGCCTGTATTGGGAGCCAAATTGTTCAGCACTGGAACCTTTTGAAATGAGAACAAAGAGCCTTTCACTGCTTGAATTCTAAATGCAGCTTAGTACTTCATTAGAAACCTCTTAGTTCGCTGTAGGAATCTTTCAGATTTAATTATGAGGTGGGGAAAAAGCCTTCTTTCCCTAGGATACCATATTGAAACACTTTATTCTGTGTTTCCTGAGAGATCTCCAAGTTTTGCAAATTGCTGAAATTATCAGTGCATATTTAATTTAAATTTTTTCTGAAACCTCAGTTTCAAGCTAAACTGAGTCAACCATTCAAATCCACATGAATTCTGAAATTAAAATTACTAAGTCAGTAGCAACGGGGTTAAAAATGAGGAAACTCGGGTTTCCTTTCTGGTTCTGCAGAAACCATCTACACCTTGGGATGTTACTTAAACTTCTGAGCCTCAGTCTAGTCTTTTATAAAATGAGGCAGCTGAATTGGATGATGGTTGATTTTCCTTCCGTTTCCAAAATTTCCTATCTCCATGTGGCCAATTTTTAGAAATACTAACATTGCTCAACTTTTATCATTTACTTAGCTATCAAGGGATACTTTAAAGAAAATTTTTCAAAAGCAAGAGTATCACAGCACTGTTGACAGATATTTTAAATTTTGATGTAAGGCGGCCTGTTGACTTTTAGAAGCCATTAGTAAACAGAAGCCACGGAATCCTCATTGCTTCTTTAGGGAGCTTGATAAAAAATGAGAAGGTCAGGAGAGTAACGTCAGAATCTGGAAGTCAGTATGGCAACTTAAACCTACAGAACAGAAAGGAATAGAGTATTTGGTTGTGGCATTTGTTACTAACGCCAATGCTGACAAGTTGAGCTTGTTACAACCCCTGGCCTTGGTTCTTCACTTCTTGATGCCTGTAGTATGTGTGTGTTTCTTCAGTGCGTTTGAGTTCAAATAGCAATCAGTTAGGGCCCGTGGGACAAACCTTTTCTAGAGGCTAAGCCGACAACACTTTATAGCATCACCCAGTGAAAAACTGTCCTTAGTCAGATAGCAAACTACCTGGCTCTTTGAAGTGAAAACAAGTAAAAAAAGAAAACTAATACATATTTATTAAATGAACAAATGAATAAATAAACATGAATCTTAAGTCTTGGCTCCAACCTCTGAGTCCCAAGATCACAAAATTTCTAATGGAAATCTGTTTATAAGCATCATAGAAATAAAACGCAATTACTTTGATAATAGAATATTGAAGGAAAACAATTTTTGATTTCCCCCCCATTCTGTACAAAAATTCACATATAGGAGACAACTTAAGCAAAAACCTGACCTAAAGCCAAATTTGAAAAACCCTGCCTTTTCAGTCTATAGCTAATAATAGTCTCTTTATCTCTGTTTATGGAAGCTTACAACAGGGTCCTTATATGAAGGCAAATGGGTCAATACCAATGTTAGGATATCTTTACTAGGTCTGGATACGAACCAAGTTATGCATTTTCCTGACTGTACTAAAAAATAAGAACAAATGATCAGAATGTCCTTCACTGGTAATATTTTTGGTAAGGGCTTTGAAAAATATTGATACTAAGGTTGTACTTTCTTTATGAAGATAGAAACCACATACTATGTGCTCCTGAACACAGGAACAGTATTTGTGCAACATCACTGTAAGGTTTTACTAATTATGCTATTAGGTTTTACCAATTATGCTATTCGGGCCTCCTTCCTATGGCAGGAGAAATAGCAGAGAGTATTTCAAGATGTGAAGAAAACTAATCAAGTGTTTATAGTCAATTAAGTTAAATGGATTAGATTGACTACAGGATGCACTCCAAATCAATGACCAGAAGTGACCACTTCTCATTGTCACTATTGCCACTACCCTGCCTGGTCCAAAGCCGCAGTCATTTCTCACTTGGATAATTTCAACAGCCTCTTAACTCATTGCTTGCTTATACCCTTGCTCCCACCCCAAAGTGAAGAATATTCTCAATGCAACAGCTGAAGCAATCCATCTAAAATGTAAGTTGAGGGGCCTGCCCAGTGGCATAGTGGTTAAGTTTTGCACTCTGCTTCAGCAGCCCAGCGTTCGCAGGTTCAGATCCTGGGTGTGGACCTACACAATGCTCGTCAAGCCATGCTGTGACGGTGTCCCACATAAAACAGAGGAAGATTGGCATGGATGTTAGCTCAGTGACAATCTTCCTCAAGCAAAATGAGGAAGATTGGCAATAGATGTTAGCTCAGGTCCAGTCTTCCTCACCACAAAAAAAGAAAAAAAGTAATTTGAATCAACTAACTTCTGCTCAAAACCTCTGATGGCCCCACCTTACTCAGAGTAAAAGTGAAACTCTATGCTGTGACCTGCAGAGCCCTACTTTCAAATCCTACATCCCTTGTTCCCCACTCTCTCTCTTCTGCTGCTCCCCCACCCCTTTTGTCTGCTTCAGCCACCCCAGCTCTCCTGAAGCTCCTTGGACACCCAGCCAGTGCCCACCTCAGGACCTTTATATGGCTGCCTTTCCTCTCTCCTTGGGATGCTTTCTCCACATCTACTTTCCTGGATTACCGCCTCACTTCTTTCATTTATTTTTTTACCTTTTTTTTATTTAGACCTTCTGTGGCTATCTTATCTAAAATTTTAACCTTTCTGTGCAATATTTCATTTCCACCTTCCTTTTTATTTTAATTCTAGCCTTTATTACTACCTCACATACTAAGATTGCTTAGTGTCTGCTGACTCCACTGGAAAATAGGTCTAAAAGGGCAAGGATTTATTTACTATTTTTGTCTGTGTTCATGGCTCTATCTTCAGTACCTGGAGAAATGTCTGGCACAGAGTAGATGCTTAATAAATACTTGTTAAATGAATGAGTAATAACTACCTCTTACTCTTTCACATGGCCTTCCCCTAAACAAGCCAACAAAAGTCTACGGTTGGTCTATATGGTACCTGAAATTCCTTTCACCTCTAAATCATTACAATACTCTGAAAAATAGGCTTCAATAATTTAATTTCTTTTTACTTTGTGAGAGACAACATATCTTTGTATGAAGATTGCACAGTCTGTGGTTTCTATTATTATGAAACTGGGGAAGGAGGACTATCCATAATCAAAAGCAGCAGGTGATATTTGGACTCAAACTATGTAATTCACGAGAAGCATAAAATTCATCTGACTCTACGTAAGAAAATAATCCTAAGAAAAACACATTAGAAATAGATTTGATAACTTACTTGGAGATTCATTATTTTCACAGGTTTCCTCTTCATTTGGTGCTTCGTCCTCCTCCTCTTCCTCAGGGTCATCTGTATCTCCTGACTCATCACTGTCTTCCACCCATTTCCCTGGCATCAGTCCTGCTGAGTCATAGGAGTTGCACAGAGGACCCACAATGTGAGAGATGAAGGATTCCTGAAGATTGGCCAACTGAGGGGCAGAACGGTCCATGAAGGGGCTTATTGGTAACCCAAGGCTGGCCTCTTCATCACCCTAGAAATAGGAATGTAGCATGAATAGTCAACAAGAAAGGTAAGTGACAAAGAAAGTTCAAAATACAAGTCAACATTCACTTGGCGTCTAAACTTTACAAAGAATCCAAACCTTCATGTGTGAACTCTCTCTCCACTTGACTGCTAAGAGATTCTACCCAAATTACTAAGATTCCTGTAGAAATGTTTTGGGGCTATTTACCACTTTTGTGATCTTGAGGTTTTGGCTTTAGATCAAGTGGAACTACAAGAAATTGTGTAACGGTCTCAGTAGATGGTATTTCTTACCACACTAGTCAGTGTTCCTTATATTAGTGTATAAATACACCTTAAAATGCAATGCTGGCAATAATTATCAAGCAAATACACAATCTATCATGTTTTTCTTTTTTGCCTTGGCTGCCAAAAAGCTTAAAATAATTTATTGCTCCATTAAAGTTGCGACCTTATCCCAGCGTTTGGTTGAATTATATCTTCTGTAATTATGTGGCTTCTGATACTTTTATTTATCTATATGTTTCATTGTACTACTGTATAAGTGTTTTTATTTTGACCTGCTTCAAATCTTTCTGAAAAAAAAATAACAGATTGTAAACCAGTAATTACCTAGAAAAATTAATGAAGGAACATATACCAAAATATCATCAGATGTTATGTCTATGCCTGGATTTTCCTTTTTCTTTTTTTTTTCTGTATTTCAATATTTCAGGATTGATTATGAATTAATCTCATTCCTAGGAAAGGCAATACATTATTTTCTAGAGAGCACAAACCTTTTATTCTATATATGAATACCCACAGAAGTTCCTTCTAATCTCTCTTTAAATATGTCCAGTGACAGGCAATTTATTGCTTAATACGGTACCTCATCCTATTTCTAGGTGTCTCTATAATACAAATTTCTTTCTGACATTGACCTGGAATCAATCTCCCTGTAACTTCTATAGACTGGTCATATTCATATCCTTTTTAGGGAAGCAGAAAGCAATGTAACATTTCTTATAAATACTTTGTATAATTTATCTTCTTTAACCTCCACAACAACATTATGATAAACCTAATTCTCAATTTGTATGTCAGTCTTTTAAGTATCTGAAGATAGTTATTATATCATCTCTGTTTTCCACCAGGGTAAATATCTTCACGTCTTTCGTGTCCTTTGATGTCACTGATCCCTGTCCTTCACCTGCGCCCCACTACCTCCCGGATTCCTCTTCAGAGAGTGGTTCACAGCACTGAACACAAAGTTTCAAGTATAATCTGATCAGTGTAGGATAATATGGGGAGATCACCTCATGCGTATGTTTTTCTGGTAGATATTTTGGTAGTGTGTTAACTCTCACATTATCGTGTCAAACAAAAATGCCTGGTTTTTTTTTTTAGCTTTTTCATATACTGTTGTTATTAACTTTATTATAAAAGTAAATGAACTTAATCTAATATACTTTCATCCATATAAATTTAAACTAGCTTCTATTATAATAAATTTATTAAAAAAACCAATATTTCAATGGTCTTCTAATTTCTCACTAGGTCATTCCAATATTTCAATATCTTCTTCTCCCCAAAACACTTGCAAATAACTTTATCTTAGAGTTTTTATTATTATAGTTTAATTCAAATTTTGTCATTTTCTTATCCTCTGATTAAAATTAGCCAATGTAGTTTCTGTTGTTAGTATGAACATGAAACAGATTGATCACACTTTTACAGCTTTTGGAAGCTTTGGTGAATTTATGAGCAGCTTAAGCATGGATTAAGATAAACAAGTTAGTTACCTGTTCATAAAATTCATTGACAATACCCTCTGTCCACTGAAGATGGAGCTCTTTACATTTAGCTGGCCCATTGATATCAGCCAACTTTATACACATTTGACAAACCAGTAGACGATCATTTTCATTGGTCCAATCTATTCCAACATCATCATTCACCTGTTTGAGGGACAAAGTTAAAATGTGTTTTGCCTCAATGAAAGCACAAGTTGAAAGGAGAAGAAATGACAGAATATTCATTATCTTCCTAGCATGTGAAGATCAGAATGCCAAATAATGAGGAACTTCTCAGCTATTTAAAATAATGTTACTGGCTTGCATAAATTAGTAGTAAAATAGTTCATCAAAAAGGTAAAATAATGAATGATGGATAAAATAATTATTAATTATGGAACTGAAAATAAATGCTATTTAAAATTAGCATATGTTATCAATTACTAGTAGCATAATGTAGCTACAAATGATAAGAAATTTCCTTGAATTAACATTTGGACATTTATGTTTGATGTATGAAATTTTGTTTCAGGGTTCTCACCTCTTCTACTGCCAGATAATTTATGTGAGTATACCACAAAGACGAGAGCAGATTAAATCAAACAAAAAACAATGATAATTCAAATTTTATTTCTCTACAGCACAAAGTAATATATACAACAGCAGCTCAACTTCTCAGATCTCTAAATTGGGACCAATGCCTATATACCTCCTTCTGGTTAAACATTTTATTGCACTTCATTTTCACATTTGACACATAAGAGCTGAGAGCAATGAGTTTTGTTTGACACTTTGGTTCCATGACATTTTTCAATATGGCCATAAAATGAAGACTGGTACAAATCTAGTTACCTTGGCATTAAATCTGGCTACGAAGTCAAAGTGTTTCTTCAGGTCAGTGGCCAAAATTGCCTCAATGACAAGGAAACGGAAATGCTTAAATTCCACATGGTCAAGGTTAACTAAGAAGTTATATTCTGGCCGGGACATGAAAAGATTCCAGGCAGCAGCTGCATGGTGATTCTCCAAAACTGAACGATCATTATAGAGCACAGCCTAGGCAAAAAAGGAAGAGAGTGAAGAGCTCAATTTTTCAAATTAAAAAAAAAATCACAAAAATAAATGAGAATGCAAAGCTTTTGGAATCTTCTTTTTTCATAAAACACAGAAATGTAACCTTGTGAAGGCTGGTTATTAAGAATCAGTTATTGCAATTATATTCACTGTTGATTATTTTTCTTGGTTA
Organism: Equus asinus; assembly: GCF_041296235.1. NCBI lineage: Eukaryota > Metazoa > Chordata > Mammalia > Perissodactyla > Equidae > Equus > Equus asinus. The sequence continues at coordinate 31,518,439 of NC_091811.1, read as the reverse complement.
AATTTCATTTTTTTGTAAGATAAAGTTCATTTCCTTGAAATTTTATTCCAAACTCTTGCAAATGAGGGGTTTAGAGTTAGCTTTTATCAGGTTTCTTTGCATAGGAATTTAACTATTAAAAAATATGCAAGTATAATAATACTCCTAAGAGGGAACTCAGAGACTTTCTGCATCTAGAATAAGAATTACCTTCTCTTAGTCAACACATAGAACTAATACAAAGAAATGGAATCCTTGAGCAGCCCATCATTTAAAATATTCTCACCTCACAATCAGCCATAAGAAATATCACCCTTTATCTAGAAATTAAAGGTATATAGTAAATATCTCCTTGTTTGGAATTCTCTAAAAATTATTGCTGGGGGTGCTGCAAAAGATGAGCAAGTTGACTAAAAAATGCTTGAAGACTAGTGTGGTCTAGAAGATAGAAAAAAGACATTAAGAACAAAAAGGAAAGACTAAGCACATGAAAATTAATATTGAGGTAAGTAAAAGCACACACATGGGCAGGAAAATCTGAATGGCAAATGGTCCTGGCAAGAGGCTTCGCCAGATTATCTTTAGGGAGGATAATTCTGGTGTATGAAGGACACGCTGAAAGAAAGTAAATTAGTTGTCAAGAAAAAAAAATCAGGATATTTGTATTGTATATAGATTAGAGGAAAAGTCTAGACTAGTCTATACAAGAGGTTGTGGAAACGGATGGGAGCTGGGAAAGGATTAAAACAAACAAGGGACAAAAAACAGAGTGTGGGACCAGATTGGCCTCTAGATGCTCCAGAAAGAACAATAGGATCTCAGAATATTTAGTTACATGGGTCCAGTTGATTAAATCAAGGACAAGCTTACTGAGTTTAACTGTATGATGGAGATGCCTAGATCCTTAATGATTGATTTTCAACTTAAATTTAAACATATACTAAGATGAACTTCTTTAAAGCTACTGTTTTTGGAATACTGTGTTCAGGTAAAAAATTGTCCTCAAATGAGTGAAATAAATTGATTTTTAATTCCCACTAGCCCATAGAAATGCCATTAAGAATCATAATTGTTATAATGAATATATTTCAAAGGAATGGGATTTATTTACAAAGAAGTCTTACATTCTTAAAAGTCCAAGAAAGATTTAGCTCTCTAATCTTTTCAGAAAGGGACTTTTGTACAGGTTGGATTTTCTTTGTTGAGGAGGTTCATTAAATGAATTCAAGTAGTTTTTCTTAAGAAGAAAACTGAGAAGGGATCCCCATGGGTAATGAAGTTGCATACCTGCCATTAATATCTTGGAACAAAGCATGATATCTTTTCAAAATTAGCATTATCTCTTAAGAATTTTATCCTAGGGCTAAATACAGATTTCCTCATCTTCACTTGGTCCCTATCATAAGGCAAATTTACAAGATTAATTTTCTTTAGAGAAATCTCCTAATCAAAATAGGAGGATTTACCTGAGGAGCGCTAGTTGCCACAAGGAAAGCATTAGTCCTTCCTGGGTGATCATAGTCATGCATGGCTGCAGCCACATACAGTGCCATCAACTCTAAGGCAGGGATATTTCCAGACAAACAGCCGTATTTATCATCTGGCACATTATACATTTTTGAGAATACATATCCCATATGTCCATGTGTAAATCCACTGTCAGAATCTGAGAAGAGAAAATGAAAGTAACAGAAAATTTTTTAAAGTATTAAACTGATATCATGTGTCTTGACCTTCTTTTTAAAAAAATACTCATTCTCACAGTTCACAAGGGAGCACAGATGTACTCAGTGCATACCTGAATCACTTGCTGATCCGTGATCATTAACCACAGTTGAGAGGCCTGGAATAGGCTGCGTCGTCAGATACCAAACAGCATGTAAGACGTCAGTGGCATGGATTCTGTTATGATCTGTAACCAGTGCAAAGGAACAGTCATGAATTTGTGAACTTTGGCTCCAAGGACTGAGGGTGCCATCTACTGGATAAACAGTTTAGTTCTAACATTTTAATACCCCAGTGAAAGGCAGCCAAATATTCTAAGACAAATACACTTTGATTACTCTTCCATTACTCCATAATATCCAAAGTAACAAGAAAAAAACCAACCCTCACAACATCCATTATGCATGCAGATGTATGAAGTGGAAAAATCTGTGTCCAGAGTCTACGTCTACCAGAAACGTAACGTATACAGGAAACTCACTACGTGAAACAACTGTAATATTTACCCTCATACTTAGTTCCATGCTCCTGTCTAAGACTATGTAGAGGACCGGAATAAAAGAAAGACCTATGACACACTTCAGCGGGGTCAGATCCATGGTCTATACCACCCAACTCTTTATGTCTGATAAATAGCACCCAAATATAATCTGCAAATAGAACACAGTACTATCCTTCTGTATCACACTTAAAACACTGTAATAAGATGAATAATATATCCCTTATATACTGATTAAATCCACAAAGCAAAATTCAAAACCAAAATCAATAATGTTCTTTGATCTAGAAATTCTAATTCAGGAATACAGTTCTAGGAAATACCTAAAGAGAAAAAATTAAAACCATTATATATATAATATATTACATAATATATAATATACATAATATATTATATATGATTATAAATTACCTAGACTAGGTAATTTTTAGAAACTTTAATGAACAAACAATCCTATGTAAATAATTTAGTGCTGAAAATATAAAAAGAAGGGAAGCTGCCAAACTCTTTTTTACGAGGCTAGTATAATCTTGGTTAAAAAACTAGGTAAAGACAGTATCTGAAAAACAAGTACTCCTTGTGCTTTTGAGTAAACATTCAAAAGTACTAAATAAAACAATAGCTAACCAAACCTGACTCCTTAAAAAATATCTATGTCTAGTTACCTATACATAGAGCCAGAGAATCACACTGTCGCTTTCACTTAACCAGGATAGAAAACCATCTGCCTTTTAAGTGGTAACACATTTATTACTCAAACATTTACTTAGCATGTACTATGTGTAAGCATTGGGTCAAGGGCTGGTATCACTATTGCTCTCACCATTAACTCTCTGGTGACCAACTCAGGAGCAAAGCCAAGAAGCTAGCTAGGTCAACACAGGCTACCAACCGGTCTCTGTAGGACACACAAACAAGCTCAAAGATTCCTCTTCTTCTTCTGGCAAAGAGGGTACGGAATAATATCAGAGCTATCCTTATTATCATCTTTATCATTATCATCCCTCTCCCTTCACCTCTGCATTTTAGACAAAGCTCTAACTCTCTTGATAATTTCCTCACCCACCTGGCAACCCCCTCTGCCTCTCTGACAACACATACACACATGCACACACTAACACATCGCATGCCCTCCTTCTTTCCCAGAGCCTGCCCATCTCCCTTTTCTGTCCTGATAGACTTGTTTTCTCAGCTTTCTCTTTATCCCTTAAGCACAGAGTTGAAGTGAGCTGGATAGAGGGTTGGAGTTATATGCAAAATTCACAGTTTTTTTAGACCTAAATTCATAGATTTTCAACTTAAAATTTTGTCTATGCTCCTATGCACCATGGGGTGAGAGAAAGCACTAAAGAAAAGAAGCAAGACTTTCAACATTTTCTTCCTTAGGGTATAGCTAATACTATAATGGTGCTGCCATCTGGCTTGTACCATCCCACCTCAGTACCTAGCCTTAAAATTGGTGGGCATAGCATATATAGTTTAATTGAACTGAACTAAACACAGGTTGAGCAAGACTATTCTCATCGCTGCCATTAAATATACGTGATTACAGGTATTTCTGAGGCATCCTCCCCATTTCTCCAACTTGAATAACAAGAATGAGAGGTGTTAGGAAGAATATACTTTAGAAGCAAACGTCCTTGAAACTAGAAAAAGCATTCTCAAAAGTAACTTTGAATCCATGAATGAAATGACTTGCTGATTTATCTTCTTTATTAGCCAATATGCCCAATTGAAAGAGACTATGAACAATCCTAAACATTATTTATCTCTCTGTGCAATTGAGTATAAACTATACTGTAGTTTATCGTAATCCTTATATTTTTGGTATCACATTTCTATCAGTGAGTTACCTATATTTATTACCTCGCCCACTGCTACTTCATGAAATATCCATTTATCTTTGTCTATTTTTAAATCTAGATTCTTCAAATTCTAGTAAGTGTTCTGGGTACAAATTTAAAACCTTTCATATCTTCCCCTTTCTCTTGGAAATTGCTAACGGTGTACTTAGAAGTATAATAAAACTTACTTTCTAATATTTTAACTCATTGTCATATTAATGTATTCCCATTTTGGTTACTCTTAGGCTTCTTCATTTAGTTATTGATTTATTTAGATAGAGCTAATAGAAATATAGTTCTCTAGGAGTAAATTTTAAAATATGTAGACATACATTCGTGTATGCTAATTATAATTAATGATAAACAAAGCTTTTAATAAATATCCATATTAGTCTAAATTTACAACCCTACGACACACAAGCTATTATTATTTCAAAGTGATCACCAATCAAGCTAAAACTTTTCTGTGAGAAGACGTAAACAAATTTTCTTTATGGAAAATCTGGAAATTCTAATAAAACAAGCAGGTTTATTACAACAAATTTTCACATGGAATGAAGAATCCACTATTTGAGGAAAAACATCTACTCACTTGTAACATAAAAATGTAATAAGAAAACGTAAAAATGAATAACAAAATTTAGAATCTGGAAACTTCTTTTTACACTTAAACACCGGTCCACTTTCTTACAGTTTAATGATATATTAAACTGAGAAAAGCTAATTCAGTGGATCTTGGCCAGAGCTCATTCTATCAGTAGAATATTTCTGGAAATAGTACATTAATTTGTAAATTTAGTCTGGTGAATAGCTGTTCTTCAGTATTTTCAGTGGCTTCCTTTCTATAAAAGTTTATTTACGTAACTCCTTAACCTTTGAGAAACCACTAACACTTATGTCAGTCTCTGGCAGCCAACCAGGGTGGGCCCTGGGAAAATGGTATTAAAAAAGCCAAGCTTATCTTGAGATCCTTTCAAACTACTCCTTTTTCATCTCTCTCTTCCAACTTCCATGGCCCCGTCGGCCAGACACTCCCAAGGGGCCTAGTGCTCTTAAGTTCCTCTTTCCTCTACTCCCACTGTCCTCCTTTGCTTGCATTTTTGGGTTCCATGTTCCCCAACAAATCTAATTTGTAGATTCAATTCTTCATGCTCCTTTTTTCGTCACACAATGTGTAAACTCAATTCTTCATTCTTCTTTCCTATCACATAGCATCAGCTGGTTATTTTCATTCCAATGTAGCATGTGGATGCCATTTTGAAAAACAATGTTAATAATGGATCACTAGGTTAATGCGCTACTCCTTTCTGGAAATATCTGTGCTTTATTTATTACCATATAATTTTTACTCAATTTCAGCTCTTTACAACTATAAAAAGACATGGGTTCTAAAGTCAAGGGACATAAAAGCAAATTTAAAACTTAAAAGTTAAAACACGATTTAAATAACACATTTCTAACACATGCTCCAACCAATATACTATGTTTTACTATTTTTCTTTCTGTGCAATTATTTCCTAAAAGTACCACATGATTTCTACACATTTCCACAACTTCCCTGATTGGATTTATGGACATTTTTTCCAGCTCCATGTATTTTTGTAGCATGTAAGCCAATTCTACTTATATGTTCTGATGATACCTGAAATGCTACATATTGAAAATTTAATTTAACATCTTCTCCATGTTCTTTCTCATGATTACAAATGACAAACTTATTCTGACAATATTAAGAGTTCATACACATGAACACTTGGTTGTATCCTTTCCTTTGGTCTTTACACAATTCTGATGTTTTAAATGTTTCTAATAATTTACCCACATTCACTTCCAGACGTCTCTTCTTTTCTATTTTATTCATTAGACCATCATCCACCAGTCTCTCTACTCCCAGCCAGGTTTATCTCATATTCAAAAACCTCAGTAGTTAGTAATTTAACTCTGCAGATGCCAGTACAAAAGTTAAATTCAACCAATAAAAAAAAAGTACATTATAAAATGAATAAGAAATTATTTATTTGGCACACACTTAAATTGCACTTACTATGTGCAAGGTACTATTATAATCTCTTTAGAATTATTACTTCATTTTATCCTTATAAAAATCCTACAAAGCAGACATTCTGATTCCCATTTTATGGATTAAGAAATGAGGCACATAGAGGTTAAGTAAAGCCCAGGATCTCATACAGCTGATAAGTGAAGGGGCCAGGATTCCAACACAGGCCATCATCTCCAATCACTATACCGTGTGGCCATACGGAGCGTTTACAACGTGCAGTTCTGTGCTAGCTGCTAATAATTTAATATCCTACTACCCATAGCAAATTTGACAGATTTTAAAAATATTATTTCACAAATAACTTCTACTTACAAGGAATTTCCCTGTATCCAATCTCCAAAGCATGAAAATAATTCATAAATTCCCTAACTGGAATTTTAAAAGCTTCAAAGAGGCCCATGTCTTCAAAAAGTCTGTATGACACCTGTCAAGGAGAAAGAAAGACAAAGCCTTACAAAACATTCCTAGTGCATTAGACATAAAGAGACAAATGGAAAGAAAAGTCCAGTGGCTCTCCACATCCGTGAGTTCCCCACTGGTGGATTCAACCAACTGGGGAACAAAGCCTATGATAGTTGTATCTGTGCTAAACACGTACACCCTTTCTTAATCTTGTTATTATTCCCTAAACAATACGGCATAAAAACTATTTACATAGCATTTACATTGTATAGGTATTATAAGTAATCTAGAGATGATTTAAAATATATAGGAGGATGTGCGTAGGTTACACGCAAATACTATGCCATTTTGTACAAGAGACTTGAGCATCCTTGGATTTTTAGTATCTGCTAGGGGTCCTGGAACCAATCCCTGGTGGATATCGAGGGACAACTGTATACATTCCATCATGCATATTAATTTACTGCCAATAGAGACACTTACTGGAAACAACAAATCAGGCAGATATTGAAGATGTGCCTAGCCCTGTGGTCCCTGATCACAAGGGGTATCTAATCTATTTTTAAAAGTAGAGACATACACCCAAGAAACAGCCAACCAAAACAACAGTGTACAGTATAGAAACCATGAAGGCTCTAAATTGTGTGTGATATTGATAACTAGAGAATAAAACTTACTAAATTTTTAACTGTATAATACATAGTATAAGCGCTAAAGAATGATAGCAAGTTTTAATTTGGACTAATTTTATTTTTAAAAAAAGCTTTCCAGAGGATAAAGAATACAGAGTTGTGCCTTAGTGAAGGATAAGAGGAAAGAATTATGAGAGAGAGGAAAAGCTTGCCTGGACTAAAACATATAGAGAAAAATGCTTTATTCTAATCCAGTATAAATCACAATGTCTAAACTACTTTTCCTCATTTGTATTCTTTCTCCTCTGACTATTCTCCTTCCAATTTTTTCACAGCTCGGGTAACTCAAATCAAGTGAATACCTTTGGATGTAACTGGCATATTTGACGTGCAAATGATGGAGGAAAAAATGATAAAGGCACAGAAGAAGACAATGTGGAGAGATGGTTATGCACATGGCAGAAAGGAGTACAGTAGCATTTAAAGTGGCCTTACTTCATGTCACAAAGGCACAGAGTTGGTTATAATTCAGGAGACCAAGAAAGAATTATTCATCATTTTTATTATTTGCATTTCTTCTTAAAATTCTCTTGAAATACTTCTTCTAAATCTTTGATACATTACTCATAGTTAAATTTCTCTCTTTTGTTATTGACTTTAAATCTATTCAAATTAAATAATATTTTAAAAATTATATATTCAATGTTTATCACATACAATATGTATATATACACATATATAACTAAAAAGGAATTCATTCATTCAGCATATATCTATTGCATGCCTACTATGATCCTGACAATTTTCTATGTATGAGGCACATATACAGGTGAAAAAACAAACATGTCGTCCTCCACGGAGCTTATGGTCTAGCAGGGGAGGGCAGCAAACAACAGATATAATAGGTTAAGTATATACCATGCTCGGATAAGTGATAAGTCAAATGGAAAAAGAAAAAGGGGAGCAGAGATGAAGAACTTAGAGTTCAGGGGAAATGCAGCATTTGCTTTTTTAAGTATGGTGGTTAGAATAGGCACATTCCAGTAACATTTGAGAAACAGTTGAAGGAGATGTGGAGAGAGGTACACGGATACCCAAAGAAAGAGTTTTCCATGCAGAGGGGAAAGCCAGTGCAAAGGCCCTGAGGTATGCTTGCTGTACTCAGGCAACAGCAAGGCCAGTGTGGGTAAAACAAAATGAATGAGAACAGGTGTAGAATTTCAGTAATTGTTGAATGGGATAGGGTTAGGTACAATCTTGGGGTTTGATAGCCAGAGTGATCTTTATAAGGACTTTTACTCTGAGTGAGGTAGGGAGCCATTGAAGAGACTGGAGTAGGGAAGCGACTTTATTTGACATATGTTTTAAAAGGAGCTCTGTAGCTACTGGTTCAGAACAGGTTATATAATATGTACATCAACTTCTATGTGCTTTTCTTTACTCTGAATGGCAGATATACTTAATTTTTACCCCTTTTCTGTGTAACATAACATCCCCACCTCTTCCCTTTAAAAATGCAATAGAAAGTGAAGTTTATGGTTTCTGTAATACTTCAAGCTAGTTCTTCTTTTAGTTATCTTCTCTTTACTATTGCTGTAAACCATATTTGAGTTCTTGTTTATAAATACCTAATGGATTTAGCTATGCATGTTACTTCAATAATAAAACGATAGCCGCTGACACACATATATAGCATTTAATAAGTGAGATGTCTGCTCTAATTAATTTTGTATATACATTACTATTCAATTATTAAGTTACATTTTATAATTTAATGCTATAAATATTAAAATTACTAATCTTCACAACAGCTTATGAGATAGGTACTGTTAATTATTAACATTAAAACCGAGGCACAGATAGGTTGAGTGACTTGTCCAAGATCATGCAGCTGACACATTATCAGAACGAGAATTCAAGCCAAGCATTTTGGCTTCAGATTTTGTCTTCTTAACTGTTTCAAATCTTACCACCAGTATGTGAAAAGTAATGTTATTAGGACTGCAAATAACTAAAATTTCCTATTATTCTCTCAAATCTTTGAAAGATGAATCGAAAAATTAAGACAATAGGATATTTTAAAGTACAATTTTAAAATAGAATTTTCACCAAGAAGATGTTAAAAATGAATCACCAATAAGCCAAACTCCTAAATAAAGAAAAGACATCATTAAGTGGGTAAATATGGGTAAGTGAAAAAGGCAAGCACTGTTCCAAAATTTGAATGCTGTCTTTTTAAATTTGTTAAAATAAACATGATAATCATCAAAAAAGCAGGCAGTATATTGAGACTCCGAAGTCATTTCCATTGCGCATACATCTCTTTCAAAATCTTTTGAAGTAAGACTTTCTCTGTGTAGTTTCAGCCAAAAGGTGATTTCTTGGAATGTTCAAGTTAATTCATTTCAGCTGTCCTGAAGTCTTACGAAGGTGAAAGAAGTATGCCTTTCACACAGTAAAAACTTCATGATTTTTGTGTTTATAAACTCAAATCAAAGAAAAAAACCATAAAGTTCTACTTAGTAAGGCAAATAAAGCTGCATTTTCTCAAAGGTCAATGTTTTATAAACTGGAAAAACAGTGACATAATAAGGATCATGTAGTTATGCATTTATTTTACTTTTGAAAGACGCCTGGAAAAAAAAAGATAGGCTAATGAATTTTGCCGAAACCTAATTTGAATTATCTCTAATCTTACTATGGTCTACTTGTATCCACGACTCTTAGAAAACATTTTGTGGCAAAGCTGGTCAAGCTCCACCCTCCCACCTCCCAGCTCCCGGAACCTCAAGGGAGCGAGGTACCTGCACCGTTAGGCATGCTATCGCCTGGGCTGTGAAACCGACTGCTATAATAACCACTTTTCTTCTCGCTCAGACTCTCCACTGGGACAGTTTGAAGATAAAATAAGTGAATGTGTTTTACAGGGGGCTGAAAAGCAGTTGCAATGAAGGTACAAAGCCTGGACTTCCAACACGGATATATCTGCATTCAAATCATGGGTCTAATATTTATTCTAGGACTTAAGGTGAATAGTGTATCGTCTCTTAAGCCTCAGTTTCTTCTTCTGTAAAATAGGGATTGAAAGAAAAAATACCTGCATCAAAGTTACTGAGATTAAATTGTAGAGTTTTGGGGAGTCTGGGACATATATACCAAATACAAAACAATGTGAGATTTTTCTCTCCAGGCCAGGGAACACGTTCCCCAGTAAAAGTGAAAGAAGACTTCCTGACCCACTGCCACATCTTCTTGTGGCACCATGACAGGCATATTTTCAGGAAAAATCATTCCCTAATCATAGTCAGGAATGGGTTTCAGGAAGTAGGATCCAGAACCTTCCAGGAGGAGCCCTCAGGCAGGAGACTAAGGCAGATTGGATAAAAACAGCTGTCCTTGAACCTGTTCTCCAGATCAGTTAGCCTTAAAGATGTTGCTTAGCACTGAGGAGAAAGGAAGAGAGGGAGAATGGGGCTATGAACTCCTGGTAAAAGGGCAAGGGCCGCCATTCCAGCCCTCGCGTGTTCGCGGCAGAATAAGGGCCAGCAGAGGCAACAGCTGCATGTTATACAGACTTTGTAATTATTTTGAGCTTCATGTTCCATCAATCATTTTAGCATACTGCTTTTGTATGCAGCAAGCTGAACTGTCATTATTTTGATACATCTAATTTCCCTACCAGAACGGGAGTTCCTTTAAGGCAGGGACACACTTTTCTTCTTGAAGACTAGACTAGTACTTTGTTTGTGGAACCGAACAATAGAGGAAAAGGCTCCTCTATCTTCTTCCTTCAAACCTTCACAGATCAGGAATCCTCACCGCAAAGTCCCACACGCAGATACTTGTTGCGAGGTCTGAAGAAAGCCCATCTCTGATGCACTGAATAGAGGTCAGTATAGCAAGTGATTTCTTTTCCAGTGTTTTACAGGGAAGTAAGTGTTAGTGGCTCCGATAAATCTGGGCCCTCTATTCTCACCTAAGTTTCATATTAACAAGTTTGGTAGTCTTAGTATCTTTGCTGAGATACTTATTCAATCTATAACAATTCACCTGAAACATTTTTAAATAAGCTGATAAATATTATTGTATCATTCCCTTTAATTAAGGGTGTGTATTTTGATAGGTGTTCAATAATAGAGCAAATCAATTGCTTTGTTCTGTTTATTGAGATCAAACATGTTCAAATTTTAATTTCTGTATATTTTCTTTCTCCCTCAGGGAAACAAATACTTCTTTGTTTGGGAAACCTTTAAAGTACTTTAGCTTAAGGAAAAAATCCTAAAAGGTTTGTTATGCAGCAATAGAGTGCATTCTCTATTTCTTGCGCTACATAAAAGTATTTTCCATATTAAAAGACAGAGATATCTATTTGATCTGTTTCTCACAACACTGGGAGGAAACATATTTCTGCATAATATCTTATTTTTTATAAAGCCTAAGCACTATAATATTCAAAAGTTAAAAAAGTAGTCATTGGAAATAATTACAAATTAGTGTTTATAAATAGGAAACTTTCTTCTTTTGAGGGCTTGGGTCAACTTTTCTTTTGCTGAATTCTATGAATTTTAGATAATTTCTCCATCTTGCTTATATATCTCTGCCCCACTTCACTTTGTCTTAAAAAGTACATAAAATTTCCATGGCAGAATATGGTGTTCTACTCACTTGACGTTTCAATTTCTGTTGTTAATCCACCACCAAGGAATCTATAGAATGTTGAGTATTAAAATTTCCTTTTTCCACCCAATACCTGCCACTGGCGTCAAGTACATACAGAGCTTTAATCAACCAAGGAATTGTTTTTTTCTATATTTAAAGTCATATGTATGAACGCATTTCTTACCTGACTAAGAATACGACCGCATTTTCTTCCTATTTTTTCCACCAAATCAAAAATTGGAAAATTCCAAGTATTTAGCTGCTCCATAATTGTGTCCAAGTTATCCATGACAAGAGGTTCAGGAGCAAGAATTGGTTTGTCCTGTAATGAAGACGAAAATGTTTTAACAACATGCAGTTTTTCTACAAAGCAGTTCGCACTTTGGTAAGTTTAATTCAACAACTGAGTTTACCTGAAATAAATGACTTAAAACTTCAGGGCGAATGAGTGATCTTCAAAAACGAATCAAGAGGAACAAGACAATGACCCCAAAGTAAGGAGAAAAGGTCCTAACCTGTTTCAGACCATGAATTTTACATTATTAGGTGCCTGCCTATTGCTGGTTCACAAATACTACAGCAAAAAAATGGATGTTTCTTCCATAAGTTAAATAACTACTTTTTATACTTATAACTACTTAAATAAAAACTCAAGGACCTCAGAACAGTCTCAAATTGTATGTAAATTTATCTCTTTATATATTTATGTAAATTTTTCTGGGGTGAGGGTTCCTGGCTTATATTGGACTCTCAAAAGGAACCCATGAGTGGAGGGGGGAGTTATCACTCCTACTCTAACAGGTCAAATTTGTATTAGTGCTTCAGAATCAGCATGAATCCTGTGGAATGACAACTGCCATATTTTTCCGGGATTTTAATTTAATTTATGTAATGTACAGTTTCCAAAGAAACATGAACCAGACAAATGCAAAGACATCTTATAATTGGTTCCAAATGAGGACAGTCTTAAGAGTACATTTACCAAAAAAATAGAAAATAAAAATAATAAGGATAAAGAAACATACAAATTATTTTATCTGACAATCTCTTTGATTTGAAAGTATACGTGGTAAATCAGCTAAAAGAAACACAGTAATGGCAGCCGCTGATGATCACACGACAGTCAACTATTTTCTACTATTTCAGCCCCCCGAAAATTAACTTGACTTAAATCTATGCTTTCATCCTCTTTAAATGGATCTCTTTAAACACACAAAATAAGTCACCATTAAAGGATATTTTAATGGGTAGGAAGTGTCAATATAAACCTGATTTAACATAATAAGCAAAATAAATATTGGCTCACTTTTGAAATCAAGGAGGTGCTAGAAAAAAACCAGCAGAAGCCCTAAGACAACTAATATATTTCCTTTTCATTGGTTGATGGATATTTATAAACACTGTTTTACTCAATGAAATAATCATTTTTCCTATGCATATTTACACTCTTAGGTTGGGTTAAGAAGTATCTAATCATTTGTGGAGATGAACACTTTACGTTTTTAATCACTAAATAACAGAATCATTAAGAGATGAATAAGATGTGGATAGGAAAAAATTATATTGATATGTACGAGTAGGGCTATAATACATGTGTGATTCAAATGAGATCTGTCTGTCATTCTAATAATTCAGGGATCTAGCTCTAAGACAATTTCTGTAACAGAAGCCAATTTCTCAAGTAAATGAATGAGTTTAGTGACATGGGGCTACCAGGAATATCATAGTCTCAGGTGTGTAGGTGCCGCAAGCCGACGCTTTCCTCAGTGGCTCTCTTGGACACTCAGTCTCATCTTCATTTTGTACAATATCACTGCTATCACTGTTGTTATTGGTTTCATAATCAGAGGTAACTTGAGCAGTGTCATCTGCAAAGAAAGAGAAGAGCTTCTGGAACTTGCAATGGAAAAACGGGTCCCATTTCAGTGAATATTCCTAGAATGCATATGGTAAATATAGCACTGAGGAAATATTGCTTTCATGAGCTTGCACACCAAAAATAGAAGATCATAGAGTGAGAGAAAGCACATATTTTTTATCCCAATAAAATAGATGGAATTAGGAGCTGTGATTTACATGACATTCAATAACCCATTAATAATGTTTAGATCAGTAGTTCATATCTTTTTAAAAATCCTATGAGTTTATTTTTCTTTTTCCTCTATGCATCCCCCACCACACTAAACCACCGAGCAGCTGACTAAAACACTAACTCTAGAATGGGCACATGGGTGGGAGAAACTGAGTTGACACCCAAGAACAAAGCAGCTTGTAGAACATGGAGCAATAGCATGTGCTTAAGAGCACGGGAAACCCTAGCTATTCAATCTCAATCTCGAGGAATCTGCGGCTTCCTTATCTGCCTCTCTCCACTGTCTCTCGTTCCAGTCAGCATTAAACTGTGCTAACTAGAGGATCAATCAGGTCATATTAAGCATCCAAAGAACACGTTCCCAGGGCAAAGACCTTGACAAGCTTCTCATAGCAGAATATGGTGCCTGAACGCAGTTTACTGAGTACTTGCTCTGTACCTAACACCACCGAAACCACTTCATTTGTCCTAACACATCTGAACCTCTCAGCAATCCTATAAGGCACATATTATTGCATTACGGCATTACTATTGCCCTCACTTTGCAGATAAAACACTGAGGCACAGAAAGGATAAGTAAATTGTCCAAGGCACCCAGCTGGTAAATTTTGCCTCCCAAATTTCAACTCATGAAATCCGACCCTAGTTCCTATACTCTTTGCTTTTGATGAAGTCTAGTTTTTTTCCTTTTATGGTTATTGCTTTCCACGGCCTACAAAATCTTTGCCTTCCTCTAAGTCACAAAGATATCTTCCTGTGTTTTCTTCCAGAAGCTTTATTGTGATAACTTTTATATGTAGGTCTATGCTCCAACTCAGAATAATGTTTCATGTAGTATAAAGTAAGGGGCGATATTCATTTTTTTCCAACCCCATTGGATTTCTCTGGCATCTTTGTTGAGAATTCAATGACCATGTAGGTATGGGTCTAATTTAGGGCTTTCTACTCTATTCCATTTGATCTCCTTGCTGGTCCTTATGTCAGCACCACGCTATCTCGATTACTGTAGTTTAAGTCTTGAAGTCAGGTAAGGCATTTCCTCTAACTTTATTCTCATTTTTCAAGATTGCTTCAGATATTCCCGGTTAGTTGTATGTCCTCAGACGTCTGCTGATTTTTCTTAAGTTGCTAGTGAATAATGGCTTTTGTTATGTAGCCTATTCCTATGAGGAGCATCTTGTAGGACTTTTCCCAGGACCCATCTTCCTCATGCAACCACTTCCATGTTAGAATCAGACACAGTATGAAAATGTAATTGACAAGTTCCAATCCTAGAATTTGTAGAAAAAATGAAGCAGCACACTCAAAGGCCACAGCTCTACATGAGGCCACAAAGGTGATAAGGACATATTCCCCTTCTTTAATAGCCTCAGTAGAGTCAGAGAAGATCAGGGACATAGAAAAGGGAATATTCTGAGTCTTTGGAATGTTGCAATGTCAGATAACGGCCACACAGAGAATTCTCCTTCTGATTTCCCTTGCCTATGCCCCCTGCCCTTTGTACATTGCTGCAGCACGCCATTCTTATAGGCAATAACCAGTCAACACTTATTGAGTATGTATCAAGAAATGCTGAAGTAAACAATTGAGAATAATTCTTAGGTAACTCTCTCACCCTAAAGTCTATAGTGCATAGTAATCATTGTTCTCTCCCTTGTGAACTTTCAGCACCAACAAAAGCAAGTCCCTAGGGCTGCATCAATAAAAATAAATAATGCTTCTTATAGTAATGGCAGCACACACAGATTACTTACAGTGACCCAGATGATAATAAGAGCGTGATATGCTTTAAGTAATTTACTTCTCACAACAATCCTGTTTGGTAGATACTATTATTATTTCCAGTCTACAGATGAAGGAACTGAGGCACAGAGACTACAAAGAAGTAGGTAGCCAAATCAGGATATAAACCAGCTTCAAGTGTCTGTGTTCTTAACCTCTCCACAATACTGTCTTAATGAACAATGGTTCTTTACAAGCTTATAGTGATCTAAGCAGGGTCACTTCTCAAGGTCTGCAATGCAGATCCCAGAGAGCACCCTAAAATGGAAGACCCTCCAATGTCCAAGATAAAATAACATTTCTACATAGTTCTATACATTATACAAAATGGCCTCTCATTTTAAAAAAATAAATACATTTGTGTATAGATGTACAGAAACATTTTGGACAGATTTGCACCAAAAATTTTACTCATGATTCACTCTGGGTAGTAGGATTATGGATGATTTTGATTTCCCTCATTGTCTTTTCTGTAATCTAAAAAATCAGGAACACATGTTACCTTTTTGATCAGAAAAAAGAAAAGTAAAGCAATTTCCATCTCGAGGAACAGAATCCAAACAATTACCTGCTCTGCCTGGAGTCCGAATGGCTGCACTGCCTCTCTCCAGGGGCCCATCAGCGGGAGTCCCTTGGGAATACGGTCTGCCGCAGCTGAGAAATATTGCAATAGCTGTAAGTATATCCTCTCCTTTCAAAGAATCATAGGCATATAGCATCTAAGTGTACATTAAGATAGATAATAATAAGTATTTCTACCTTCTACTTATTTGTTTGATGGAAAAAATTCATTTTGTGTTGTACATGGATGCTGACATGCAGTATAATGTTTGCATTTTTGCAAGAGCATGATCAACACAAAGGATCAGAAACTTCATTCGACTCGTATCCTCCTCCAAAATCCAGACCATATTTGAAGTGCAACTACTGGCAAAATTTTGTTACATTATTTAGAGAAACCTGGGAAAGTCTGCCACTTACTCAGAGTAGCGATTCTGGAGGTGCGACGTGCATTTGGTCAAAAATATCTTCCCCAATGGAATCCCCTTGTGCCTGCTTAATAGCCTCATTATTAGATTTCTTTCTATGAGTTAAGACATTTTACGTCCAAAGAGTCCTTTAAGAAACGGTTGCATACGTGAAAATAGAATGATAGTATATTGATTTTATTTTTTGCCACAAAATAAAAATTCTCTTTTTCAGATTCATCAGTCACCTGTTAAGACCCTAAGGAAATGAAGAAAGTAGAGGGACATTTTGATGAAGAGTGAACGTAAAACTGACCACATAGGATGCTAGTTGAGAAAAAGAGGCCAACGGGGTACACTGTGGGTGTCCAAGAAAAACGAAGGTACATGAGAAGTGGTGGGGCTCTTTAAGAGAGGAGGTTGGAGGATGGAGGATACTTTTGCTTTCTCAACAGTTTTGACTGTTTTATTAACTAGAAAGTAACCCCCCAAACAAACTGGCCAGTTTCCTGTCTCATTTATCTTGTTAGGAGACTTCACGGTTAGATTTTAATTCTGCGTTTTGCTTCTGGGTTCTTTCCTTCTGCCTAATATTAAAATGGGTCTCAGAGGGTTTTTATTTGTTTGTTATTTAACCACAGATTACTTACTCTAAAAAGTAAAAGAAATGAGTGATAGTTTACAATTTAATATATTAAATGTCTCACCACTTTTTTTCCTGAACTGTGCTTATATGTGTAATAGAGATAAGCATTTTCTAGGTCAGGAGTATTTTCATCATAAGTACATTTATTTTGCAAGCCTTGGATGTAAGTGGAAAAGCATCACACGCAAAATGTTTCTAATTATGAAATTCCATCAGTTTGATTTAGGGAGTCAAAACACAATGACAGGACCAAAGGAAAAAGAAAGTAGATGCAAACAATGGTCTTGCATTCTCGGATGAGGCTTGGTAGAAGTGGAGTTTATCAGTTTTAAGATTTTTCATTGCAAGATAATACTTAAAAGGAACATTTAAATCAGTAGTTCAAATATACTACCTCTCATGCCAAAACAAAGGCTTGTCGCATAGACATTACAGCAGCCAAGAGACTAGGATTCAACGCCAAACCCTTGGAGTTCAGCAGGGGAAACCACAATAATTAGTCGTGTGTTTCTGGAGCTCTCTGTGCCTACATGGGTGGCTGCCTTGAAGGCAATAATAAAACATGGTTTGAATTATAGATTTATAAAGCCCAAAAAAATAAAACACACACTACTGGATTTATAAACATTACTGAACAAGTAGGCAGTGAAATTTCCTTGTTTTTCTCCAAAACCTCTTTTATAAAAATCCCATTACATTCTTCCCGCTAAGAACACAAAAATTAGACTGTGATGAGAAAAGCTATGTGAGTGGTAGATCTTTTCTGAACATCTCTCGTCTTTCTTTGGGTGGCTTGTTTCCCACAAGTCTGGAGGCCACAGTGGGAGAGTCTCCCTAGAAACACTGGAAACAGATGTCTTTGATGCTGCTCACTCCACTGGGCTTCATCGTGGCTCAGGATGCATACCAAAAAAAGTGTTTCTTAATGGTGTTCCACCAGACACCAGCTCCATGGGCAATTATTGGGTGTTAACCTAAAGAAATTGGTTCTGCAGTCAAATAAATTCAGAAAATGCTAGATGAAACAAAAAGTAAGAAGTTTTCTTTTTGCAGAACTTCTCAGAGCTTTTAATAAAGTGATGTGTGTTGAGAATTGTCAAGAGGGAAATATGTCTATTTTACTACAGATCATACTTTTTTTTTTGTGAGAGGAAAAAAGATGGGATTAACATGCCACAGAAATTATTTTATTAAAAAAGCTGTCATAGAGAGGTCAGCAGAGTAACTCTTGGATGGAAGAATAAGTTTTCACTGTGGCCCTGGCCAAGCACAAATGATTTTCCCTTTACAAATATTCGTAAAGAGAAAGGAAGCAAAAATAAAGATTATAAGAAGAGATAACATTTATTTAACTTATAGAATTTATGAACAAAGGATCTGAAAATCAAATTTGTGAGGCTTCGAACTGAATATATTGATCAAATCTGGGCCTGTGAACCAAGTTGTGTGATATTAGAAGACTGACATGTAACTAATTTATTCGAATAGTTATCCTCATTAAGCTTTGAAAAGAAACAGCATTTTATTCAAGGCACTCTCACAATTATAGTTTAGAAACACTCAACTCTTTTCTACTTAAAAAAATATTATAATGCTTTAAGATCAGTTATTCAAGATGAAGTTATTACTGAAGAATAATAATTCGTGAATCAGTCAGAGGAGGTATTTCTTAGTGACAATGTTGGCAAAACAATTACTCTTGCCACACTAGACCCTTTGTTCCTATCCTCTGTGAAAAGACAACACTTTGTTATTGTATTTCAACCTGACAGAGCAGTACAAGCAATTACTCAATTGCACTCGGAGACCCGTTTGAGTCCGGCCATAACGTGCCATGTGTTATTTGCACATTTTTAAAGTGATAAAATGGGAATTGCAAATTTAAGATAAAATACTTTTAAAATCAATATAAAATCCTTCCTGGGGAACAAGTAAAAAAATATTCCAACAAAATATCAAAGTATATTAAATTAGGTGATATGATCTTTTAATCATATGTTTTATGCAATCTGCATCAGTAAGCAGATGAAATATACAACTAATTATTTCGCATCATCTTCAGAGATCAGCTGTTTGGACCATATGGACCCTAAACTTTCTATTAATAGAAAACCACTGAAAAAATACATTTCAATTATAGCCTATTCAACACAAATCACATTATCCTATACTTTCTTGGCAACTACTTTGGCAAACCTACACATAGCTACGTGGACTGGTGGTGAGCGTGGAAAACCAGTATTGGTTTTACTATTAGTTAAACTCTAGTTAGCAATATAAAATCCTTACCTGCTACATATAACAGGTGGAGGCAGGATCTGAGGAGACAGGTCAGGGGCGCTCTGAGTATAAGTTAAGGCCCTGTGAGAACTTAGGCCTTGTTTGGCAGTTGTGTCAGAAGATTCTGGAAACTGCGCTGCCGAAATTTTGCTGATGGGGCTGCTGGCAGGAGTCCCTTGGAGAGGTGAGGAGCAGGGCGAGGAAAGAGGGGAAATTTTAGCTAGGGCACCTGACAAAGAAAGAGAGTTATTAAGTCAGTAAATAAATGTCTTTGTAATTCAAAATTGCAACTCAAACTTCACCCTGGACTCCTTTTAACTCAATAAGGATCATGTGAGTACCCACGCCACAGGGTTGGCCTCCTATGAACGTCACCATCTGCAGACAGGGTGTCCAGTGGGGGAGTCTCCACAGCATGAAACGCGAGGAACGAATCATCATGAAAAACCCAGTGGCGATGTTGGCAAATCCAGTTAAAACCTTGGTGTTCTGGAGCAACTTCAGGACAGAAGGATATTATTTTCTTCTCCCATTTTTGTTTCTTTTGTCATTCTGACATGATGACAATAACTAAAATTTTCTCACATTTGCCTTCTCTTAGGTTGTGAAGTTTTTAGTAGCAACAGGATCTGCTATTGTTTTAAACATTAACATATGTGGAGCAGAATTTGGCAGGCATGCGATGCTTCAAATATGTAAATAAGATACATTTTTGAGAGGTAATTAACTTTATTAATTGTCCACGTTTTCAGTGAAACTACTTTGTGTGAAATAGTACTTTGATCAGAATAATTTCTGAAGAAAACATTTAAAAATCTAACACGGTCCATTTCAGATCAAACAATAGGCTTAAAGCTTATATTTTGAGTGTGGATATTTGTGCCAAACTGTGTTTACTCCCGATTGTGAAAATTTTGCAGAACACTGGCTTGGATTTCAAAGTGCTGATGTTTGAGGACAGGGAGCGCTCTTTTGAAGTCTCTCTCTCCCAAACATGGAGAAGGCAGCCTGCACTTAAAATTGAAGACTAAAGAGAAAGAGCTTCTCAACAACTACCCGCTTACTGTTTTGCATGATTGTATGGCTGACCAACCTACTGTAAAGCAAATGAAACGAAACCATTACAAGTCATTTTCTATTTCTCACCACTCTGGGGAAACGTACAGCCAGCAGCTCTCACATCATCGAATAATCTATGTGGTGACCTGGCCGCCGGCTTAATTCGTTTCCAATGTCCAGTTCTCTCAAACCTTTTATTTATCACACCCAAAGTTTTCTGGTCCACTGAAAGGAACAGGAAGCTTGTGGAAGGGCTTCTGTCATTTTCGTTTTCGCTTCTCTTTGGCACTGTTATTTGTTTTGTTTCGTTTTAAAAGACGAGAAATCGCACTCTTCCTTTGATTAACTGTGGAGGCCAGCTACCCCTCCTAGTCTTTTTCTCCATCTTTCTATTGATCAACAGATTAATCCCCTGCTTTTACACTTACCCACTGAAACCACTCAGACCCAGAGAGGTTAAATAACCTTTCCAGCGTCACAATGCTAGTAAGTAGGAGACTATGAAGAAAATCCAGCTATTCTTAGTAAAATGTGGTGTATTAGCTCATACTTCTACCAGAGACTGCCCAAGGGGGAAGAAAAATCCATTATCTACTAGGCTGCATTTGTATCTCTCTTTACAATGACATGCCTTATGGTTTTAATTTTGATGTCTATTTCTATTGAAAAGACAGCTATTTCACCAAAGATGCTGACAAATTTTCATATTACATAATCTCCTGAGCTAAAGAAAATTAAGTTCATTAAATTTCTAACTCAGAGTTTCCCACCCAACCTGTCATGTGTGCAAGTGGGTTACACGTGCCCTATGAAGTTCTAATGGTTGTAAAACTTTTAAAAAGAAAGATTTCATTTGGAAGGTCCAGAATAAATTCAATTTTTAACATTATCTCTAATATTTTATACTTAGATTTTATTATAATTTTATAAAATTAAGGAAATAAAATTTTCACCAAGCTCTAAATCCCTTCCCATTTCTCCATTGCTATATAAGATTATCATATTCACAAATATTATACAATATTACATATATACACGGATGTTACATAAATGTGTGCTTTGATGTAAAAAAAGGTTGGAAAGGGTTAGTTTAATTTAGACTATTTGTTAGATTAAGATTGACTGAGTCTCCAGATAATCTTAGAAAAGCAATGTAAGCATTAAGGAGCTGGACGGGGTATAACGTGGTATAAAGGTGACAGGTATTTGCACAGAGTAAATATCTCGATCATCTGTTCACTCAACAAACATGGACTGCGTGCCCTGTTTCAGGGACTAAGAACGCAGTAACGAAACAGAAAAATTCCCTGCTCTCACGGAGCTTCCATTCTTTTGTGGGAGACAGAAACTAAAAATGGAAGAAGAGAGGGGCTGGCCCTGTGGCCGAGTGGTTAAGTTCGCGCGCTCCGCTGCAGGCGGCCCAGTGTTTCGTTGGTTCGAATCCTGGGCGCGGACATGGCACTGCTCATCAGACCACGCTGAGGCAGCGTCCCACATGCCACAACTAGAAGGACCCACAACGAAATATACAACTATGTACCAGGGGGCTTTGGGGAGAAAAAGGAAATAATAAAATCTTTAAAAAAAAAAATGGAAGAAGAGGAGGAGGAAGAAAGAAGATGAAAGAAAAAAGAGGAAGAGAAGAAAGAAAAGGAAATCAAGCAGTTTTAAGTGACGTGAGGAGAAGTAATGCAGAGGGCAGAGAACAGAGAAGGGCAGAGGTGCTCTAGGAGAAAAATTTGAAGAGAGGCCTGATGAAATATGGAAGACATTTAGCCAAGCATCTGAGGAAAGCATGTTCCAGAAAGAGGGACTTCCCTGGGGGGTATCAGAGGATCAGTCAGGAGGTCAGGTGGCTGAGCTTAGCAAAGAGGAAGAAGGGGGCCGGGAACATGGTCGGAGACATTGCTGGACAGGGCCGTACAGGGCCAGCGGGGCAAGGCAAGCTTTGAATTGCTGTATCTTAAAAAAAGAGACTCCTGACAGCCAGAGCTTTAGGCAATTCCTTTATTATTTTCATAGCTAATTGTGAGTTTTCTGACAGTTTCCTACCACTTTTTTACAGTAATTCAAAGCCTGTGAGAACACTGCCCAGCTCTGTCTTGACACGATCTATCTTCTAAGGTAATTTAAGAGAAGAGTGATTATTTTTTCATTGCTAATTTTTAGTATCTGCCAGCTGATATCCTCAGAGAAATGCAACTCACTCTCACATACAAATTTAAAAATCCACTCAACGATTAGAGTTCTTAGAACACACAGATTAACTAAACTTATACAAATAAGCAGACTTAGGACTCCAAACTTACTGCCTGGGCCGAAACTTAAAATTAAACCTTGTACCAGTGGAAACGTGCTTTGCTTCTGCAATGCTATTTGTCTACATGTTCCGAACACTTTAACAAGCATGGGTCTTGGCAACACCATGAAAAGCAGGGATATTTTTATTCTGTAGGTGAGAAGATAAAGGTATAAATATATAAATTCCTTTTTTTCCCAAGCCACACTACTATTTCCCACAGGGTGCATTACCATAGTTTACTTAAAGGTTTAAAAACGGAAAGGATTAGGAATGCCACAGGAAAGAGGCACATATTTACGTACTTTAGTCTTCAAATAGATAAAGAGATAAAAGTGCAGATGATAACCAAATACTCTTTCCTTCTAGAAAGGATAGTCTACAAATAAATATCCCAGATACAGGAACAGGATACTCCAAAGGAAAGGGGAGAAATGGCCTTCTTATAAGTCTTCAAAAACAGATTATTTTCTAAAATGTTTTAAATGTAATCATGTCTAAAGTTAGAGGGACGAACTTTATGACCTTTGAAGTCTCATCCAACTTTATGTTGCACACTCACACATTTACACACACACACTAATGAAGGGATTCAGATAAATACGCATTCTCTCAACTATATTTATCTTCATTTTATATTTGAGTGCTTTTAAGAGACTCCAGAAAAAAGCCATAGGTCACGAAATATAAATCTTTATCAAATTACCCTCAAACGAAATACTTAAAACATTTAAAAATTAAAAATATAACTTAAAAAAATTCTAGAATACCAGCTCCTTTGAGTAATTTAGTCTTTCATTCCTTGCTCCTGAGAGCATGAGAAAATGTGTGTCAAGACACAAGGAACTTTGGGCAATCAAAGGAAGATGATAAAAAATACTGGAGGGAAATTATTGAACTGAATCCATCTGTTTTGTGCTGTAAAACTCTCTCAGTTTAATTCTTCTTTTTTTGTGAGGAAGAGTGGCTCTGAGCTAACATCTGTTGCCAATCTTCCTATTTTTGCTTGAGGAAGATTGTCCCTGAGCTAACAGCTGTGTCAATCTTCTTCTATTTTCTACGTGGGATGCCACCACAGCATGGCTTGATGAGTGGTGTGTAGGTCGGTGCCCAGGATCCAAACCCACAAACCCTGGGCCACTGAAGCAGAGTGTGCAAACTGAACCACTATGCTACTGGGCTGGCCCCTCTCTCAGTTTAATTTTAGTTGAACAAGAAAGGAACCAGCATATCTGATACACACATGCCTCTTTTCCTTGCCCACAGGAAAACAGACAGCCCTAATATTTTTCAAAAACAAAAAATGTATCTAAAGTATAGAGAATGCAAAAAAAAAATCACAATGCCGTAATTAACATTCTCTCTCGTTTCAAATTTTCTACAGGAAAAACTCAGTCTAACTTTAAAGCTGTAGAGATATTTGTAATCATTGTAATAGGATTATAAGAATCTTGTAAGAACTATAAGAATCTGGGAAGGAACTAGTGCAAATTCAGTAAGTATGAATTAGATGAATTTTAAAAGCAGAGTGACATCATGGCAGCTCCACATTGTCAGTGACTCATAACAGAAAAGCAATATTGAAAATGCAAATTACATTGAAATCTCTTGCTTTTATGCTTTAATCAAAGGACTCCGATGTGATTTCATCCATTTATTTTATATTAGTAACTGCATAATAATTGGTTATGTTTTAACTATTTAAATCAATGCTGCTGGATTGAGCTAGAGGACACGCTACTTGAGTTGTGTAAAGAACAGCTTTCATTTCATTGCAAATTTCATTTCTTCTTGCACCAGGTCATTTGTCATCGTGTTTTTCATCTCTGCTCTATGCGTGCATCCCTCTACCTCTTCTGCTTATTGCTCCTTATGTCCTCCTCAGAGTCTCTTCAGACTTTATTCGATTCCATTTCCTTATACTCTTTGCCAAATAAAGGGGCTTTTCCTGGCCCCTTTCCATATAGTTTATTGAAAACCAGGTGACATCATAGTCAATCACATCAAACATAGCACACATCAAACAAACTTAGCGCAATCAACCCCAACACGCCATCAGTGCAGGAAACCAAGGGTTTCAAAACAGAAGAGCCCATGTGATCAGGACGAACTGTAATTGAATTTCAACTCTCTCATTCTTGATGGATGTTTCTCTCCCTTTTGGCAGACTTTCAGAGATTTATTTAGTTGAATTCAACATGCGTAGAATATGGGTTATTTTATAAAATTTAGCTCTGCTGCAACAGCAGCCTAAAGATGCCACAATGCAAAATGCCCCCCAAAGTAATCATGATGGAGATACGTTATGGCAAGAATGGGGGGAGGCTCTTGCCATGTCTGTGGCTGTAACTTCTGGCATCTGCCTTTGTAGTATCTTACATGGACATTCTTTTCCTTTTATACTGTGTCCTGTTCTTGAGTGCAGGCATATGAACTGGGGAGAAGGACACAGGAAGACGGCGTTGTTCTTCATGTCTGTTGAATCACTTGCTCTGTTATTTTCAGTGAATACACTAACCATAATTTTCAGCTTCTTGACTTTGCTACGTTTATTATTTTAATAATTTTAATTTTACTACCTAAATGAAGAAACTGAGAGGCAGAAAACCAAATCTTTCCATTATTTTGCACTCAGCCTAGGACAGAACCAAAAAATTCTAATCTTAAATTATCTCAATTTGTTGTTCTCTTATTTTTTTCTGGTCTGACGTCATAAAGACAAAAGTAAGGATTCAGGACTAATTGTGCAACCTTGGGTGTGTTACTTAACATTTCTGTGCCTCAGTTTCTTCATCTGAATCCCTTTTCTGAGCTACACAAGAATGTAGAACACTGAAATTCATATTGCATCCCTTGAGTTACATATTATTATTGTCTGATGTTTTAATTCTGTCCTTAAACAAATCTTAAAAAAAATACCCACAAATCTGTAAATACTATTATTTATGCACATAAAGTTTATTTGGATTTTCAAATTTATTTGTTCACCTTTTTTATTAGATCTCAGGCTTTCTCTGATATTACTTTTCTTCTTTCTAGAACACATCCATCACAAATTCCTTTAAGATTTTCCAGGTGGTATAGTTTTGACTTATCTGAAAATGTCTTCAGTTCACTCCTATTCTTAGGAGATAGATTTGCCAGGCACTCAATTTCAGTTTGACTATTACATTCTCTCAGAACTTTGAAGAAAATATTCTACTGTGTTCTGACACCCTTTATTTCTGACAATTCTGCTCTCCGACTGACTGTGTTTCCTGTAAAGGTAATGTGACTTCTCTGGCTGACACTAAGATTTGTTTTTTGTCTTTGGTGTTGTGTAGTTTCACTATTTTGTGTCTATGAAGCTGGGTACCTGAGGATTACGGTAGATATCCAATAAGAACATGGTTGCCTTTTGACCTTGTTCATAATACAGAGTAGATGAATCTTGTCAATTTGCTGTCTTCTTGTTTAACTTGAGGGGTGACTCAGGTCTCAAGGATTTGTGAGTTTGTTTTGCAGAAGAGAGAGAATGCCACTGGGGAGGTTGCCGTCAGCAGATGGCCAAGCCCCAGCAGCCCTTGCAGATTGCCCAGGGGCTTAGTGGGAGTGACTTCTTTGTTTCTCCAAACTCCTCCTGCCAAGCCCCTTAGCTCCATAAAACCCACCTGCTTTTTGCTCTGATTAAGGTGGATTTGAGCAAACCCATGCTCGCATCTTCTCATCTTGGCCAACTCAAATGGGGCCTTTGTCTATCTCCAAGCACCTATGCCTCAGTGTTTGGCTTGCTGCGCATCGGGCACATGAACTTGAGATTAAGAGGTTCGGTATCATCTACGTGTGAATTTTTCTCCCTACTCTTCTTCTCAAATAGTCTATGTCCCCCATCCTCTATAAAAACTATGATTATGTATATTAGACTAATTCCTTCTACTATATCTCTTAAAATCTTTTACATTTTCCAGTTTCTCATCTATGTTACATTCTGGGTGATTTCTTCACATTCTCTGCCTCCTAGTTTACTAATTATCCCTTCAGAAGTCTCTTATGCCATTTAATCTATCATATTTCCTTGATTACATGGCGAAAGTTATATTTAGCTGCTCTGTAATTATGTTTTCTCTCATTGCTGTTACTTTTATGACCTCCTGTTTTTCTTTAAATATTTAAGTATTTTAAAATTAAATGAAATATTTAAATATTTAACATTTAAATATCTCAACCCTTTTAGTGATCTGTAAAGTTGGTTTTTTTTTTCTGTTTTCTCTAACTCATGGTGTTTCCTTGTGCACTTAGTGATCTTGGTTTTATCTCCAATTTGTTTAAATTTGATATATGGAAATTGCATGGGCCTTAACTGGTGATCTTTCCTCCCAAAATTATCTGCAGGTATTGTGTAGGGAGCCAAGGGGTCCTCCTGACCTAGGACCAGTGTAGTGCCCCTTTAAAAGTCTCAGATTTAATGTGGAATGCTCAAATGCAGTCCCCCACTTTGCTGGACTTGCAGAGGAGTCTCCTTCTGAGCTAATCTGCATTTGCCCTCAGGGTAGTCCAGTTTAAGTATCTGCTCACCTTGGCCTGTTTCTGGCCCCCATGAAAGCTATATCCTATTTCTTGAAAGCTCAATCCTTTAACTTAGGTTGTTATGACTTTTAAGTTATAAAATTTAATGAACATTTCCAAAGAGCAGAGAGGACCAGATTAGCTTTTGGAAAAGCAGATTACCTTTAACAGTTTCTCTCAGAGATGCAATTCCAAAAAAATCATACTTTCCGAAGGCGGTGTCTTCCTACACTAAACAATAGAGATTTAAGCTAAGTTTGTG
Organism: Equus asinus; assembly: GCF_041296235.1. Taxonomy (NCBI): domain Eukaryota; kingdom Metazoa; phylum Chordata; class Mammalia; order Perissodactyla; family Equidae; genus Equus; species Equus asinus. The sequence goes on along the minus strand of NC_091811.1, from coordinate 31,490,704 downwards.
CTTAAATGGTTTCAAGAACTAGTCACCAGTATAAAAGTGGGTGATCAAAGGGGAAAGAAAGTACTAAATGTTTTTTTCTAGACATAAGAAACAAGAGCAACAGAATTGCTTTGTTAAGTTAGGCCTCTTAAATGTTTATATTTCAAGGTGGCCTCTGGAAATACTTGTGGAATGTGACCACTGTTTCTCTAACATTGATAGAAATAAAACCAGCTCAACACAAGGTTGACATGAGGGAAGCCATATTGTAGAAAAGAGACCATGTCATAACTTTGAATGACCTCTAACTAACTAACCCACTAACTAACTAACCTAACTAACTAACTAGCTGGATTTGCACGCTCCAGGAGATCCACCTGCTCTGTAGATTTTACGATCCCTGCTAGTGCATATACCTTCCAGCTGCGATAAGATGATAACTCCGGTCTTTTGAGTTCCTTAGGAATGTGATGACCTCCCAAACAAAGTTTATGCTGATAGCCATGATCAATGAAAACTGAAAGATCTGGTGTGGCCACTCCCAGTCTGTACCACCAGAGGGTCAACATTTCTAACCTCCTCCCCTATAACCCACTGGCCTATATAACTGCTTCAAGATTCTGTGCTCCCCTTAAGATGGTTCTTTTGGACATTAGTCAGCCATTTTCCCTCTTGCTAGCAAGCTGTAATAAAATGCTCTTTCTCTGCCACCATCTTGCCTCTTGACGATTAGCTTTTGTCTCATGGAGAGCAGATCATGCCCTTTGTGCAGTAACAAAAACATTGCAATTTTGAGGACTTCTACTTCTGGCTGTCATGTGGTAGTTTGAGTTTAATCCATGCTTCTTTGAGAACAAATAGAAAAGCCGAGTAAAAAACAAAAACTATCAAGGCAAGACAATCAATTCCAAGGGGTTAGGTTCCCAGAGAGAAGAGACTCTGAAGGGTGAGCCAAAATCCTAGGACCTGTTCTTCCCTTCAGAGCATTTTTTTCCTAACCACTGGCATGGAACAAAAGGCTAAGAATCCAGACAGAAGGATACAGCTATTAGGAAGGCTGGCCAGCAGAGCTTTTCGCAATGTCATGAGGCTGATGACACAAAAATGGGAGTTTGGGGCTGTCATGGCAGCCAGAACTGAATGACGAACAGCTCAGTGAGAAGGGGGCAGTTTTCCCCTTGAGCCATTTGGTGAATTCTTAAGCTTCTATAAAGGCAGAAGACTGAGAACCTAAGCAGGAAGCCACTGAAAATCTCATCAGAGTTTTCTGCAGGGCTAAGGGTGAAAACTTGGAGTTAGAACAGCGCAAGGAGAAGTCATAGTTAATACCCCAGATTCTCAATTGGGATTCTAGGATTTGGAGACAGAATCTGACAAAAACTGTCTTCCGCTTTTGAGTTAGCACAGACTCTGATGAAATGACGTCATCTTCCTCCAAATCATTTCACTTTCCTCCATGGAACTTTATTGTTCTTAATTTTGACACGTAAACTCCTTACCACAACTCCCCAGGTCCTGTACCATCTGGCCTCCATCTACATATCTGTGTTCATCTCCTTTCTCTGCTCTCAGTGCTCTCCCTTTCTGTCTGCTAGCTTTGCCAGTCAGTTAGAATGTTAAGTTCCTCAAGCTTTCTCTCCATGTGTTGGCTCTTACATCTCTTTTCTTCTCTTTCATTATTTGAAAGTCTTCCCTCACTTCCTTATCATAGCCTTTAACATATCATATAGCAATAGCTGTTGACCTGTTTATATTCCCCACTAGAATGAAAGTGAGAATTCTGTGAGAGGAGGAACTGGGTCTGGCTTAATCACTGCCATATTCCTGAAACTAGTTCGATGTGTGAATAGTGAACACTCCACAAATATTTGTTGAGTAAATGAAGCTTGAGGGAAGGGAGAAGCTGAACCTTAGAAGTATTTGGGGTACATTGACACCAAAAAAAACCCTATGCAGTATTACATGCCAGATCCTAGAAGGGAGAAATCACACCATATTCCATCTGGCACCTGTCTGAAAGGGAAGAAAAACCTCCTGCCACGTGCTGTTGAATGTTTTGGTTGCTGACTTGTAGGCTCTTCCAAAGGGCTCTCAAAGGTCCTGAATTATATTTTCTCCAAATTTAAATACTTCTTCCTTTCAGTATTTATATTTGGGAGTATGTGTGTGTGTACATGACATAAAGTAGGAATTTCTTTGAAAAAATTATAATATGTATAGAAAAAAGAAGCATTTCCTTGAGTCCGCATAAATACCATTCTCCTGAAAAATAACTTTCTTCTAAGAGACACTAAACATACAATTGAAATTTGATAAGTACATCATTAGCTTTTATTATTATAAGATGCTGCGTTCAAAGATTATCCTCAACGATGACACTGATTTCCCATTCGTTCAATAAGTTCAAGATAGGATGTTTGGTACAGCAAACTTACAAGAATCTATATCATCACATAAAGTGGAAATTTCAGTAACTAACTGGTTATTGAGGCCTCTTCTATTCAGAACAGTCATGCCAAACACATCTGAGTGTAGGGCATTCTCAGAATCTTATCTCAAGACTTAAGGCTTAGTTCACTCCATGACTGCACACTCGGTGAGTATGAGCTCTTCTCCCAGTGGGTTACTGACCTGGTCGATTGGGCTTTTTAGCCTTTACGTGGTTAGCTGCAGAAACAGCGTAGGACGAAGTGAAGGATCTGCTTTTGGTGAGGGTCATCATCACTGGGTTATTCCAAGAATCAGGACTAACAGCACTATAAAGGCAGAGCATAAGGAAAAATGAAAAAATGATTCACCAATTATTGCAGCAGATCTTGCAGAACCCAACCATCATTTCCGTAATAGATTTGGCATCTGAGTCACAGTCCAGGTTCAGTGACAGAACCCACTTGACAAAATAGGACAAAATGACAAAACAGGGTATCTAAGTTCAATCTCTGCTGGAGGGAGACAGCAGTCATGCGTCAAGCATACCAGGTTAACGAAAGAGGAAAGAGAACTTTCCTATTTATCCAGTTCACAGGAACCAAAAGCTTTCTCATTTGACTTCTATAATCATGTTCCTCACGGATTTTCTAAAAACTTGGCAAATTAACTGATTAAGACGCAGGTGAACTTACATTAGTTATGCATGGCATGATCCTTCCTTCTATGCTCTTTATTATTTATTATTCTTGGTGTATCTAAATTAAAAAACGAAGTGCTTATAAAATCCTTCAAGATAATATTCTTTGTAGTATTTCCCTCTGAAGGAAAAGGTTAGCAACTGGCTTTTAGCCTACAATTTATTTTACTGGTGACACTGTAGAAAGAAAGGGGTGATGAGCCAAATCCCCTTGTAAATATGGTACTGATGGACCTGCTGCTAAACACACTGATGCTATTGACTAGGAGAAGGGTAATGGACAGTGAGTCTTCACGTAGGGAAGGCTCTTAGCAGAATATCCTTGGTCTGTCGAGGTTACTATTGTAAATAAATCTGGAATTAATAGATCTGTGGAAAGTTGGGATGGAGAATGTTACACAGCCATGTAATTAATGGGATATAAATTTTGGAGGTGTTCCAAACCAAAAGTTATCTGGAAGCATTGCTCAAAACCTTACATGTTGAATCTGAAACAGAATCCAGCGTAATTTGAGAGAAAAGGATTTAGGAAGCTGAGTTGACAATCTTGGACTGCTCTAAGGGAAAAGTCTGTGTTTTGCTAACACCTGTGTACTTCAAGCATTAGTAAATTTGGTGCTGGGTAAAATCTATAATTTGCATGAGTATAATTTGACCCTCTGCCAATCTTAGATTGCACTGGAAGCAGGACGTACCTGGTATGTCTGAGTGGCTTATTGTAAATAAACCTGAAATTGATGGAATTATGGGGTCGTGAATGGGTGGAGACTGTCATTTAAGCTGTATAATTAATGAGGTATAATTTGGAGGTGTTCCATAACCAAAATGGCTTTCTCTGTGCAAGCAACGTCATGCGTGCCTTGCTCAGAATCCTGCATTTTAAATCCAAACCAAAACATGTGCTAATGTGGAATAAAAGGACTTTTAGGAGCTGCAGTAACAGTGTCAGACCTTTCGAAGGGAATAATGCTGAACGTGTGCTTTGCTATTGTATCTTTTGATTATTAGTAAATTTAGCAATGACTAAGATCTATAATTTATGTTGACTCCTATTTCACTCTGACACTTATTTCTTCTTTTTCATTTTCAGAATTTTCTTCAATTGTTGACCCAGGTATTTTAAAACTTTATCTTTTCTACTTACTTCTAATAGCAGTTTACAAAATATATATCTATATCATAAAAGAGATTTGAAATATGGAATGAGCTCTAGCAATTATCAAATATAACTAAGGAAAGCAGACAAAATAATATTTGCTTCATTCTTAGAATGAATTTTTGTTTCCTTCTTAGAAATCTCATTCTAGGCATTCTACAAATGCCTAGGATTTTGAAACAACAAAATCAAATAAAACTTTGAATTTGAGCTAGATAACAACACTATTTCCTTATAGCGCTATTTCCATTCAACTTCTTTTGCTGGACTGATTGACTTACAAGATTTACTGTGAAGAACTTTTATGTAATGTATATTTGGCTGAGGAGTTTTAATTTCTCAGTACATTTTACAATGAATAGGTTATTAGCTTTTTATGTAGACTTTTAAAAGATAAAACCTTTGTTTTTTAATTTTTCAAAAAGTTCTATTATGAAAGCTAGCTCAGAAATTGCCTACTACTATTTTGTTTTTTTTTTTTAAAAAAAAGCACTTAAAATATGCTCATTTTGAAAAGTTTTATAAAGTTCAATAACACAGTAACTTTAATGTAGGGGGAATTAATGAACTTCAAGATAAATAAAATTCTAGCCATATATCCCATTCTTAATAAATATTAATTTATTAAAATATATATTATTAATAAAATAATAAGTCAATAGATTTATGTATACATATGCCTTATAATTTATGGGCACTTTCAAATAGATTGCTTTATGTGATCCTTGCAATAATTTTCAGCTTTGTATTGACTCTCACCTTCTCGGTTCCTGTTTAGATCTCAGGAATATGTAATAATTTGGATTTTGGAGAGGAAAATAGGTTGGGGAAACCTTTGCTTGGTCTCCTCATGCTGACACAGCAGGGGAAACTGTCTATGTGTCTGCTGTGGAAGATCTCAACTCTCCTCCACAAAAGTGGGTTTTATAACCTCAGTCTACCCACAACAAACTTCATCCTAGGCCCTAAACGTCTTACCAGGTCCTAACCAGGTTTCTTTTACTGAATTTCCAGCCTCCTTTGTGTCTAATAGGCAGAGGCGGGGGTCAGTTCCTAGGTCGACTTGGTATGGTCAGGGTAGGATTTATTTCAGACTTTTTTATTTCTTGAAAGCTTTTTTTTTAAAAACTACCTAGCGGTATTCTCCCACCTAATTTACTTCCCAATTGTGCCCTGGTTCCCCTTTTCCTACGGATTCCTTGTAGGAGGCACCAAGGCTCTGACTAAGGGCCTGCTTCTCAGGACACGCATCTCTGAGTGGTAGGGCCAAGATCCTTCCGATTCTCAGCCAGTCTCCTTTCTCCTTGGCTGTATTTAAAACTCCCCAGGGGTTAGTCATCCAGCTGGATACCTCCCGGGATATAAGCTGAGGACTGTCTCTAATTTTCACTTCCCACTCTGGTCCTTCTTTTGATCACTGTAGTCCTCAAAGAACCTCAATAAAAGGACAGACGTGGAAAGGAAGAAATAAAAGGGCCAAGAGGGAAGAAACTACAAGGGCTAAAACTCAAATCAGTTTTGAAATCAATCAGCAGTTTTGACAATAGGTCTCCTAAGTGAAGAAAGCTTTAACTTTGGTTTATAATCAGGGCTGGAGATGACCTCTGGTTATCTTTTCACTATTTTCACCCACGACAAAGAATGAGTCAACCCAAACTAGCTGTATTTAATGTTGGTACTATTGCCACTTACATACGATTTTCCCTTAAAGGGCTCAACTTCTCTTCAGAATAAATTTCATTTCTTCGTAATGGTGAAAAAGTTGTATCACTTTCAGATTTTATATCAGGACTTTTAATAGGACAGTGAAATTGAGGAATAGTAAGTGAGTGAAAAAAAGTACACCCAGGCAAGACATCTGTGAGTATTTTTAGGACAAACAGAAAGAGTGGCATCATATCTATTCCTCATCTATTTTAAAAATACTTGAGTATGAGCATTTATTTCATAAAGCAGAATGACATGATCTACAGAAATTAAGCTCAAAAAAGTTTCTGAAACCCTCTTTCTCAAGATGATTTTAGTTTCAGCTCTCAATCTCATTTAATTAAGAGAAGAGAGGAGTAGGAGAAATGAAATTTGACCAGAAGTAACAAACAATAACAAAAAGAAAGATGATACTTAAGAATGCATCAATAGATTTTTGGCAGTCATTCTATGGAAAGAAAATCACAGGAACATTAACTATACTATGACACAACCTTGGCAAGGGGTGTTGGTAATACAGACAGCCTCTCTAAAGGTATACAGAGAACATAATTCATTTTCTTAAGCAACAAATATTTAACTATAATTCATTACCACTTATCAGTATTTGCTGCTGTAGAAATAGACAATGGTCAATATTTTCGGAGGAAAATATCACCAATCACTTGTAATTTCAAATTTTAGGAAATGTTCACAAAACAGATTGGTTGACATCCTCCTATGGTGGCATTTAGAAGTCTTAGAAAAGTTCAGGTAATACCATAGAGTGGAATTATACTGATAGGTGAAAGAAAGAATCATTAGGTTTACTTCATATAGGTTCAGCAGACTACCAATGTTAATATGGAAGAAACCAATTAAACATATTTTTAATCATATTTTCTAAGAAAAGTCAGCAAAAAATTCTTATGATTTGAAAGCTTTCCATTTCTATGTGAATCTCAGAATTGTACTTTATTTATATTCAAGGCCAAGATCAAGAGAAAATAAGTTCTACTTTTGTCATGATGTAGTTCAACAAAGATGTGGATATTTTTCAGTCATTAGGTCACTAATAAAACTGATGCAAATGTTTCAAAACGCTGAAATCATATGGTAAATGTTCTCATAATTATTGAATTCATATAGAGTATGCCATTTTTATTCTAAATAGAAAAGGACAAATACAATAGCCCCCACAAAAAGTACCTCTTTCATGGTGATATTTTCTTCAAAATTCTTTCTAGATCTTAATATTATCTTTCCTTCAGCTTTGGTAATTCTGGCTTTTGGTAAGTCACTTTGTGAAACTGGAATTAATATACTTAAATAAAGTTTATTCTATTTATTTCTTATTGAGGCATAATTGACAATAAGTCTAGTTAACATCCATCACTACACATAGTTATAAAACACTTTTCTTTCTTAGGATGAGGACTTTTAAGATCTACTACCTTAGCAATTTCCAAATATGCAATATAAGATTATTAACTATAGTCACCATGCTGCACATTACATCCCCATGACTTACATATTTTATAACGGGAAGTTTGTACCTTTTGACCCCCTGCACGAGTTTTGCCCACTCTCCCACCCCCTGCCTCTGGCAAACATCAATCTGTTCTCTGTCTAAATAAAGTTTAAATTACCAAATGTCTGAACATATCTAGGTTCATATCTTAGGATGATGATCTACATTTTGATCTGATCTTCTGCCTTTCATATAATGCTAGGATAGCTGGTTTGGTGGGTTGGGGGATCTAACAGTCATTTGCAAATGTCTGGTTGGACACCTTTAAGGATTTCAATAAGGATCTCAGTCTAGGTAAAATTTAGCCTATCCGTATTCCAGGCTCAATTCCTCCCATCCAAAGAAATACTGGCAGGCATCACACCTCAAGTCACTGTCCTCATTTACATTTAAGGCCACATGACACACCTTAAGCCTAATTATCTGATGTTAATCCGTATACTGCTCTGCATTTACACTGTATACCTTTTTCATTTTCAAAGCTGGCCTCCAACCAACTGGAATTGGTTGGGCCTCCCTTCCTCTGTCACTTCTAATTCCTTTTTGATAAGTAACTTCTCCAAGAGATGTGAAACCAACAGGAGCATTGCCTGACCTGGATGAAGGCGCTTCATGTAGTTTCATGCTGGCACTACGGTCCCTCCGTACTGGGGCAGGCTCCAAAGTGGGTAGACCTGTGGCTGAGGTGGTAGTTGTCCAAGTCGATGAAACTCGTCTCAACAAACCCGGGGGCAAACTCCTTCTCAGGCGCTAGGAAGAAGGAGTGTTGATTTTATTATCAAGCATATTTTCTATCACTAACTTCTATCTACTTTCATGGAAGAAAATGGGTTTTTAATTGAAAGTGATTTTATTAAACTATGTTCATTGAATATTACCTATTTAAAATTTGGGTGCTCAGAAATTCAATAAAAGGCTCTCTGGCCAAAATGAATGAGTATTACAAAAATAACATTTTGGGTTCTTCATTTCAATGATTACATAAATATGAGATTATGGGAATGAGAGTCAATTACCTTTGGAATAATTTTATAGTTCTATTAGTTCAGTAGGATTTACACACCTATACACAGGTATTTTACTGGTTATTATGAGCAGAAGTTTTCCCTCAAAAGTCACTTGTTTGGGGCAGAGACTACTTTATATCATCTTGCATAATACTCTCTATGGCAAAGTACTTACTGATTTCATTTTAATTTCTTGATCTACAAATGACAGGAGCTAAGTGTAAGAGTATAACTCACAAAATGCACCACCTCTCTTGTGGTTAACATGGCTTAGACATAAGGCATATGAGTAATGTCATTGCTACCAACTCCTCTTAATAGAAGACTCTGCTGGGTGACCTGTTTCTTCTCCTGCCACATCCTAAGTGGGCTACATAGCATCATCAGCACTGAGGCGAGATGCTAGGCTCACCAGGATGAGCACCAGTACTCAAAGGGGGTCTTAACCTTAAAAAGTAAAGTGAAGGTATTCTAATACAACTCCAGCAATAGTTCTAATAGGTAGCGGCTCAACTCATTTTTATTTGTGGCTAGTTAATCCTAGCAGACCAGTTGTGTAGTTTACAAAGACGCGATCTGCTCTTCCGAAGATGGTAAAAACTTTTGAGAAGTGAAGTATATGGCACCTTGGGATTCAAGAATAGCTCTGACACTAAGTAGTTTCCAAAATCTCTTAAAGATATGAATATGCATCATAGAGGTTATTCAAAAGGAAGAGAAAGGGCCAAGCACTGTAAATACGAGAACTATTGTCTATAGATCTGTCACTGACGTCATGGCTATTTTGAGACCCAAAGGAATCAGTTAATCTCTCTCCATTCCTTTACTGTCATATCATGTTTAGCCATAACCTTCTCAGGGTCTCAGAGACGTAGATCTTTGAAGGTAGCTATGTAAACACCTAACTGACAAAGTTGTGAAGTTGTGTGAAGAACACATTCCTGAGTCAAGAGACTCACAATAGCAAGAGCAAAGACGTCATTGACTGGCCACAAGCTCAAGAGGATGGCTTCTTGTCTGCTAAACAGATAATTGTGTTGGTAGTACCAGAGACCACTTAAATTCTGATTTCTTTTCTTTTTTTTTTAGTCTTTAATACGACTTGTCTTCAACTAATATTGAGGTCTAAATTGGGTGCAGGATTCTATCTTCTACATCTTACTTTTGTAAAACTCTTATATATTTTATGTGAAAAGAAGGAGTTATACAAATCATGAAGGCCACATTTTACTTTAAATAATCCAAAATCAACTAAAACTACTCTGAGTTCAGAACTTGTTGGATTTGGGAAAGACATGCGGGTACTATGAAGAATATCCTACTAAGAAATCAAAGAGTGAAGGAAACTTGTATTTCAGAAGGCAATAATGGATTTTAAACAGACTCCACACAAGAATGGGAGGAGGGATTTTTGCCTTTTTTTTTCCCCTCTGGTGAGGAAGATTTGCTTTGCGCTAACATTTGTGCCAATCTTCCTCTGTTTTGTATGTGGGTCGCCACGACAGCATGGCTAGATGAGTGGTGTGGATCTGTGTCCAGGATATGAACCTGTGAACTCTAGCCACCAGAGCAGAGTGTGCTGGACTTAACCACTATGCCACAGGGCCAGCCCTGTTTCTTTTTTTTCTTTTTGCTGCTATATCCTTACCCTATAGAACAGGGCTTGGTACACAGAAGTAAAAACTTCTCGAAAGTCTGAATAAAAAATGTAATGTAAAAAGGTAAATTTTTTTATTTAAAGAAAGCGATCTAGTACAAGGACAGAAGTCTTTATGTTTAAATTTTTATTACTTTGGTCTCCATGATCAACACATCTTTGCAGAGTCACGGATATGAATCTGCATACGGGTATGGGGTGACAAGAAAGAGACCTAGAAGATAATTAAAAGAAAAAGTTTAACCTTTTCAGGAGTATGTCATTAATACCTACCTTGGGAATGGCCAGCTTGTCTTTTTCAGAGCTTTCTTCAGAATCCGAACAGGTGTAGTTTTCACTGAAGGAAATGACAGGATTCACCCTGGGCTTGTGAATAGCCTGGAAGGTGAGCTGGGTGCTGAGCAGGTTGCTCACTGCCCTCAAGGACGTGCACACATTGGGGGGCAGAGAAGGGTCTGCCAGGAGGTCGGTAATGAGGCCGTGAGCCTCGCCCATCACAGCAATATCCACAGTAATACTGGTTCCTGAAGACTGAGACACCAAAAAAAGGAAGTCAGGTAAGACAAGGCCTGAACCGGAAGGTACAGAGAATGAAATTGGGCTTTTTCTGAAAAATGGACTGAATTGACTCCTTAGGGTTACAGTAAACTAATATTCAAATCACATTTCTGTTTCAAACTTTGCCAAAATTTGCCATGGCTTTTGCTGTTGTTGTATTCATGGCACATTTTTTAACACTAGAACTTGTGGAGGGGTAGGACATATTTGAAGAGATTAAAACAATACACATTAGTTTTTAAGAGGCAAGAAGTTTCAGAGAACTGGAAAAAACTTCCTATCAATCACTCCTTATGAAGGGTTCAACATTTTAAGGAATAGTATTTAGAAATTCATTCTTAAAAGTAACATTAGTATCTATAAGATTTTAATTATATTAATATCTTAATGCAATATTTGAGTTTGGTATGTGGTAATTATTCAACTAATATTAGAGAAAAGCACAAAAAGCAACCCAATTTGTGTTCAAATTCACATATTGTTCCTCTTCTTGTGGTTGGTAAGAATAGAAATTTCTGTTCTGGATTCTGTGGCACATCGGTCATATTCTGCCAAACTGCCTATCAGATTCAGAATTATTACCCTATAATCTGCTGAAGAAATGAAGAGCACAAAAAACAGAGGACAGGAATGTTCCCCACCCGGCTGGTCAGGCTACAATACAAGCAAGAAGATGTGAGAGCAAGGGAGAGCAGAGGCAGAGTCGAAGATGAAGCTTAAAGATGGCGGCATGCACAGGACCACTGTTTTGGAATGTTGCCACAGTGTGAGGCACAAGGAACCCACAGAACTTTAAATGACATAATACAGTTAGTGATTGCGTACAGGTTCTGGAACTAGGCTACTTACATCCAAATCCTGACTCCTGACCTTACCACTTTCTAGCTGCATGATCTTTGGCAAGTTACTAAGCTCTACGTGCTGTGATTTCTCCATCTGTAAAATGGATAAAGTAATAGTAATAGCACCAACCTCAGAAGGTAGTTATAAAAATTAAAAGGGATAATGTGCACAAAGCACTTAATATTGTGCTGGCAATTATAAGTGTGCAATAATGATAATGATATAAATCATAGTAATAATTCTGGAGTCTTTCAATAAGAGGCTATTAGAAGTCTGGCTATGTATTCAGAAAAAAATAAAGTTTAATCATTCTCTCACAACAGACTTAAAAATAGACTCCAGAGAGATGAAAAATTTAAATGTATAAAATTACAAGATTATTAAAAGAAAGTCTTGGAGATTAGGGGCTAGCCCGGTGGTGTAGTGGTTAAGTTCACACGCTCTGCTTCAGCTGCCCAGGGTTCGCCAGTTTGGATCCTGGGTGCAGATCTACACACAGCTCATCAAGCCATGCAGTGGAGGCATCCCACATAGAAGAACCAGAAGGACATACAACTAGGATATACAACTATGTACAGGGGCTTTGGGGAGAGAGAAAAAAAAAAAGAGGAAGATTGGCAACAGCTGTTAGCTCAGGGCCAAACTTGCTCACCAAAAAATAGCATACCTTAAAAAAAAAAATTTAAAACATCAAAAGAAAGTCTAGGGGACTAATTTATAATCTCGGAATTAGGAAGACTGTTAAAAGATAATATGAATTCATAAACTGTCAAGGAAACATCTGACAGATCTAAATAAAGACATAAACTTCTACATAAGAAAATATGCCATAAACAAAGGTTAAAAACAAATAGTCCACAAGAAAATGTTTGCCACACAGAGAAGATAAAACATATGCAAAAAAAGAGCTTCTAAAAAAAATCAATAAAAGACAAACTTGGGTAAAGGGAATGAACATATAATTCAAACTGTAAATAAGCAAATATATAAAAAGCTACTTGACTCCATATTTAAGAGGCAAATTAGCATAGTAAAAACAACTTTTATTTACCAAATGGCAAAATACTAAAAGATTGATAGCACCAAGTATTTAGTAATGGTTTTGGAAAATGAGCAGTGATTGAAAAGAATCCAGTATTTTTAGAAGGAAATTTTGCTGAGTATATCAATTTGTAGTTTAAATGTATACATCTTATAATCCAGCAAAACAATGTAGACATCTAGTCTAAAGAAAAACTACAAATATGTAAAAATATAAAGGCAAGGACACAAAGGGGTAGAGCAGTGCTCTCATAACAACCAAAAATGCTGCCATAAATGCATATCAACAGAGAAATTGTAAACAAACAAAAAGTTGTCTTATCACTATATTATAAAGCAGTATGTACTTTTTAAAAAGATTTGATAGAACTATAATTACTAGGAAAAATAGTCATAAAATATTGTTCAGCGGGGGGAAAAGTATGTCATAGAAAAAGTGAATATGTATTATTTTTTAATCAGAAAAATATGATAATTACGAAAACACTCAACATCTGTGAAGATATCTAGTCTTGTAATAACATAAGTATTGGATAAATTATTCTGTAAAGTTATCACATATAAGTTATGTCTCTTAGTACTAGAATAATAAGAGTAACAATAACAATGGTGGTGGCAGCTGATATTTATTCAGCACAAATCTACAAAGTAGGTACTCTTACTAACTTCATTTCTATTAGTCAATCATAACTTGCCAAAATCAGAATCGGATAGCTGGAACATGGAAACATCAGGCTGCAAACACAAGTACTCTGATTCCACAGCTCAAGTGCTGAACTAGTAGGCCAAAATAAATGCTGAACTTTTTCATCTTACGTTCCTAAATATGTCTGTAATTATTTAATGCTCTATTTCATCATTATGCCATGTTTTTCCGCTTGTAGGTCCAAATATCTATCATGAACAACATGAAGTTATGTGTAATATTAATAGTTTTAGGATATATAATTATGCATATTTCATATGTTCCTACCTTGTTAACTTCAAAAATGTTCATGGGAAATGCCACCGAACTAGGTTAATATTCCCTTCCAGAAACATGTATTTTCAAGTGCATTTCTAATTATTATGCTTCTGAAAAATCCCGTATGATCTTCTGAAACAGTAATATTTCTTCCTACCCATGTTGTTTTAATAATCTTAAACTAGCAAGTCACTGCACGGTTTCCCTAAAAAACTGAAATCTTAAGACAAACTTTGTTTTCAGAAAATAAAATCTTAAGATTTTTTTGACAAAGAAATTAACAATTTATGCTCCAATAATTAATGGTGATTTTCCTGAAATGTTCTCAGTATATAAAACTTACAGATCTGAAGAAAAAGTAGAATATGTTCATTAACAATTAGAATAACATTTTTTAATAGATTATTGATGACAGAACAAGTCTATTTTACAATTCCCTAATTTTATATCTTTTTATAATACATTCTTTTTTTAAAGTAATGAATGTATTTCTTATATACTCAGAAAAAACAAATGTTTAAAATTTTTAAAGTAACTTTAAAATAGAAAGAGAACTGAAAAATCGTCCTTATAAGTCAATGTTAGTGTTACATAAAAATTTAGCAAATTAGCACATACATGCTACTTATGCTATAGTTTTTGTGAAAGCAAAGGTCTTCGAGTGAAAATAACAAAAGCAATATTCAACCCAGTAAGAAGGAGATTATCCATATCGGAACTGACTAAGAAACCAAAGTAAACATTTTTTCTGTTGGAAAAACCCTCCCTACTATTATTAAGTTGGATCTTTGCTTTGTTAGTTTTCTGATTCAAAAATAGAATTGTATATGGGGCCGGCCCCGTGGTGTAGTGGTTGAATCCAGTACTCTTCTTTGGAAGCCCAGGTTGCGGGGTTCAGACCTACACCACTCGTCAATCCATGCTGAGGTGGCGACCCACATTAAAAAACAGGAAGACTGGCACAGTTGTTAGCTCAGGGCTAACCTTCCTCAAGCAAAAAAAGAAGAAGATTGGCAACAGATGTTAGCTCAGAGTCAATTTCCTCACCAAAAAAAAAAAAAGAAATGTATAACAGTCACAAGTTGTATTACACATAAGAAGCTATCACCACTTTTTGGCTCAAATAACTAAAGGCTTCAATGAGGCATGAAATCTAAAACCAACAATCAGACTTTTTGGCCACAAACTTGCCAAGACTAACTATACATGAAATGCTGAAGACTGAAAGATAGATGGGCCACTATTTCAATAAACATCAGGCAAGTCATAAAGATGTGGGGATGTCCAGGGAGTCACTATAAAGGCATTTCAGGGTTTGATACCAAGCATAAAACCACAGTTGAGTCTGTATACAGTGCATATGATCAAACAAATCTCTTCCTTAAAAAAAGTGACCAAGCAATAAAAAACATTCCAGTTTGCAAGCTCTCCTTATAATAGAAATACTTATATTTAACATTTAAAACAATGCAAGTAGAATTCCCTTGGCACAATTTAAATGACAAAGAAATTTAGATTGCCACCTTTAAATAGAAAATATGGAATTTAAGTCTGATAAACAGTAGAAGAAAGTGCAGTTTTATATATCAAAACAAAAATAACTGATTCTCTTGGTAAATGCACCACTTTTCAAGGCACCTAGTGTTTTAAACATCTTCCTTTTCCCGAACCTTTATCTCCTTCTAGTCTGCTCCATCATCTCAAGAATGTACTATTTAAGACTGGCTTTAGAGACTTTTACAAATGTAAATGACCTTGCTAGGGTAAGATCCAGATAGCTTCCAAGTGACTTTACTCATCATAAACCAAAGGCCCAGAAAATCTGGAGTTCTAGGAAAAAAGTTAAAGAAACAATAACAAATACACGTATAGTCAACAATAAACGTAACTTCTAGACTAGGCATGTATCCATTGATTCAATTACAGAAAATTTGTTTTCAGTCTTACTACTACTGTGTTAAAATCTTGAAATTACGCTACTAGTCTGATAAAGGGGAAACCTCTGAATATGTGCAGGGCTCAGAAAAAATTTGCACTCTATGAAGGGCATTCAAGTTTCTAAACTAGTGTAAACTGTAAATTATGAAAAACTCTAACAAATCTGTGTGATCAAATTACTAACAGAACATAAAATAAAATTATACATCTTTAAGGAGCATGTTAGATTATATACTGTGGCTCTATGTTTGGCTTTCTGTCACAATATTATTCAGAAATGGAGAATTTCTAGAAGAGAAAATTGTTAAGAAGACTTAGGAAAGAAATAACTACAGGAACAAGGTAAATGAAAATGAAGAAGTAAACAAACATCATTTCACTTAAGGAAAGTCAAGGTGCCCAAGGGAAGAATCAGAAAGGATTTGAGAAAACTGATGTCAACAGCAATTTGCTGTTCAAAATGATTAGGAAGGTTATCCGGTAGGCAGTGAGGTCAAGACAATGCATCTAAGTCTTGATAAATTTCCTTGGAGCCAGCACCGGTATAGTCAGTAACAGCTCTTCTTCCCATACATTTTGAAGCAAAGATTAAATTGATAACAATGTAATAGGTTTAATACATCCCTGCCCAGAGGCAGAGATGCAGTGATTCTCAAGTCTTCTGATTCAGTGAATTATCTGATATGTTGTTTGCTTTGGAGATTAATTTATTCTAGCTGGAGGAAAACAACTAGAAGCAGCAGGAAAGCCTCTCTTCATAATTCTACATGAAACTCAAAGACAGGTTACAAAATACTAAAGCACTAGAATTGAGACAATTATCGAGATAACCTAGTTGAGATGCTATATGCCTCAAATTAGGCCACTTTCTTCATTTAATATTTTAAGTTTTATGATGGTTTTCAAAACCAACCACAGATTTCCTTTAGGCAACACTGTATCCTTTGGAGCTCAGGCTCTCCTCTAATAAAATCAGAAAATTAGGTTGGCTCTTTCTCAGGTCCCTTCCGATTTTATAAGTATAAAGCATTTCTTTACATAACACATAAATATACACACACATCAAAGAAAGAAGAAAATGATTTTAAAACATTTCTTGGCATCATGCATTTCAAGTTTTTTGAAAAGATTTTTAAAAAGATTTATGTAAACAGAAAAGTCCCTGTTTCACCGATTGCTAAAGGTGTAAGTTCTACCTCATAACTTATTAGTGAGTAACTGATGCTGTTTCCTTCCTATGGTAAAATGCCTATCATACATTGAGTGCTCATGGGAAATAAACTATTTCTTGTAAGTCCACACACGTCTCCCCACAGCTGAGTTCAACATTTGCCAAGTGTCAGTTTTGTTTGGTCCCAAATCTGCTTAGGCCACTTGTATCTGTCATTGTAACTTACATACGCTAATAGAATATCTATATACCAGTGAAATGTGAGCGAAAATGGAATAGTGTTCTTGAAAGCTAAATTGAATAATTTTAAAGACTTCACAAATAGACGTCATAACGGTGAGGCTCTAAAATCAATTTCTGCTAAATTAAATAGAGGAGATACAACAGTAAAGACACAAAAAGAAAATAAAAACATACCTGAAGGATTTTCAACTCACAGTGCCTAAGGCACTCACTGTAAAAAACCCCTGAAACTGGCAGTCATATACAATGAAGTGTGGGTGTGGTGTATGTAAGAAAGATAACTTGGAACTCACATCAACACAGTGGACATATATTCAAAGAGAAACACTCTAGGCTCTTCATCAAAAGATATGTGAAAACCTGCATATTCATACGTTTTAGGTTAAAATATATGACTAGAGGTATGGAAAATATATAATGTACTTTTATGATCCTCTCCTTTAAAAACTTTTTAAATTAACAGACCAATTACTGGTCCTGATCATCTCTATTAAGAGGGCTCCATACTACTTTAAACTCAACACTTGAAAAAGACATACTATAATAGCTATGTCAAAGCTATTCTTTACCATTCCTGGAATAAGGGACAGAAAGTGAAGTTTGGTTTATGAATTAGCACATGAGGTGCAAAAAGATACAAGTGCATATTTTCATTATGTACATAATTTGGAAGGTTGTGTATATGAGAAGTTGGAAAGCAAAGTTATAAAGAATTGGGATGTAAGACAGGAAGCTTTATTCATGCATCAATATCAAATTTTTATTTTATGATGATATATGGGGCCTTTAAGAGCACAGGATCTAGAGTCAGACTGTCTATGTTCAAATTACAAATCTGCTGAGGTTTTAGAAAATTCACTTATCCCTTAGCTCTTGTTTTCTCATCTCTAAAAAAGGGGTAAAAATAACACCTACTGTGTAGTATTGTTGATGATTAAATGAGATCATGCATATAAAGAGCCTCGGTAGAATGCCTGACTTACAGTACATGTTGATAAATATTATATATCACCACCATTATTGTTATTGTATTGAAAAAGACTGTGTGCAAAGGGATGCTCATTGTGCCCATGTGTGTCTGTCTCCTACATATACTGGGCCAGTAGTTTCTTTATAAATGAAAACAGCATAGAGATATGATTTCTCTGCCAACAAAAAAAATTAAAACAAAAACCTAAATACTTTTACTTCTTATTCTAGGTAAATATAAAGATTGCACTCCCTGCTCTCATATACTCATCATAGTTCTGAGATTAATTTTAGGCTCTGAGAAAGTAATTATATGAAAGTCCTGGTTTCAGTTAGTATGGTTGATTGCACTGGTATGATTTTATAACACACTATGTGAAAGGAATTCTAAAAGCAGGCATCTTAGCTCCATTGTTGGAAGTATTTTTTTTCTTCCTATTTGGTCATCCTGGGAGGCACCCTGGGAGGCAAACACAGCATGGGAAGAACATTCTCAGGGTGAAGAGGGAGTTGGGATAAGAGAGGAATAAACAGTGTAAGGGATGACACATAAAAGGAAAGAGTCATGGGGACTCTTCTTACCCAACTTTGGTCCTCAATGCTGGGAAAAGATGCCTGACGGGTTTTTGGGAGCTGTCTCTTCCTACATCTCTAAAACACTTTGCCACCCCAAGCCCCCAAATATTTCTCTGGGAGGCAGTGTGATACTAAGAAGTGGTATCCCGGTCTTTAATGTACTAAATTCACTTAGAAGATGAGCTGGATTCAATAAATGATCTTTGGTGTATTACCGGTTCTGACCTCAGAGCCAGCAAAATTGCATATGTGTTTATACTTTCATAGGACCCATTTATAATTTTAGACTTGAAGTTGGTTGGGAAATTTTTAAAAAATGAAATCATGTGAAAATTTTGCAGTAACTCATTGTAGGCTGAACCTTGGCTAAACGCCATCCTGAGGAAGCAGATGTTTGCTTATTTTAAATTTCTGGCAGGGAATATGAGTTTACATTTGGATTTTCTCCTTAAGATAATATATATGTACAGTAGGAGGAAAATATATAGGGCCCTTCATCAAACTGCTTTCCAACAACATCTCTGTTGTCCAGCCCCATTTGAGATCTGAGACGCAGCAAACTCCAGCAGTTACCCGAATTAACTGCCTTCTCTTTTGATGTTCAAAGAGCATTCCATGTCACCAAATGGGATGCAGTACACGGCCTTGTGTCCTTATATATTTCCCTACAATCTATCTACAAATAAGCCAGAAATTGTTAAAACAGCCCTTCTGTTCATGTTTTCTAAGTACCTTCTAGACACTAAGGAATCCACCCAACATCCTGAAAAATAGCAATTATCACAGAATACTGTTTTATTATTTAGCACATAAAACATGCTTATTAAATCGCTTACTCTAATAAGCACCCATCTCTCTGAGAAGATAACTTTAGCTGCCTTTGACTTCCAGGCTGGTTCTCTCTGTTTCTTCTAATTAAAAAAGATGAGGTGGCTGGCAAAGCAATGAGGAATTCAGGTAATGAACTGCTCACGTGACTGCTCACGCAAGTGAAGGTGGGAAGGCTTGGTTAAGTATAAATTGCTATGTAAATAAAAAGCATTTTATTCTGTTAGTGGAAGAAAGCGGAGCCTCTAATTGAGTACGAGTTTGCAAATATTACAGGAAAAATTAAGAATCTCTGAAATAAGTAAGAACTCATAAAGCTGATGAATTTGGATGGTCTTTTGTTTGTTCAATTTTAAGAACTGACGTTAAACTTGAACTTGAGGTTTCTGTTTGCTTAGCTGAAAAACAATTTCAGTGAACAACAGATGGCAGTATTCTGCCTTTTGAAGGAACTCTAATTGTCTGAACATCTTTTTGAATGAGTGCTGCTCCCTCATTAACAGGCAGAGTTTAGTTTCTTTTATTCACAGAAAAAAAAAAACTGAAAAAAGAATAACTTACATAGGACTATGGGTAGAAAGTAATAAAAAATTTAAAATTATCTCTCTCAAGATCACTGTTAAAGTGGAACTATAATTACATCATTAATAATTTGTCCAAATTACAAACATTTCACTTCTGTCCCATTTCTCCAATCACCTAAGATACACATTGTGAACATGACCCATTTTCATACGTAATTTGATTTAAATTTCTTCCTACATGTGATTAAAATATTCATAAAACAGAAACTATCAAAAGGCACCTTCGAACACAACGGTTTTGTGAGCTTCATTGGCATTTGTTCTATCTATGTCATGTTATCACTGGACTCCTTCCTGCCTCGTGTGCAGTGGGCACTTATCTAGGCTGCTCATTTGCTTCTACTGCTGCTGGTTGGGGAGATGCTCCCTCAGCTACTGCAGGAGCACCCAAATGGTCTCCACGTGAATGCCTGTTGGGGCATTCCCGCACTTCGTACACTGGAAGCACGAAAAACAAAAACAAATGAAAAACTCAGGAAGCTGTAACTTTGGAGAAACCTTGCATCTCTGACCAGTTCTCATAGGTATTTATTCACAGAACCTCTCTGTCATAGCACTTGGGAGAGTTTTCAATTCACTTCTTCGTATGCGATCATTTGATGAAGGTTTGTCTTCCTCTCTGAGGCTGAAAGTTTTACAAGGGCAAAGGCAATGTTAATTTCTGTTCACCAGTTTAACCCCAGAGCCTGGTACTTTTCAGGTACTCAATGATATTAGCAACAAGTAAGTCCTAAGTAACATACTCTAAACCTCCAAAGATAAGTAAATTTCCTCTCTGTGCCTTAAAGAAAAATAAAAAGACAAATAAATTACAGTGTCTCAGATATTTCCTTAAAACAGATAACTGGATTTTCTGGAGGCCATTCTAAAAACTTTGACCTTCTAGCACAATTACATGTTCTAATCTTAAATTAAATAAAAATACTGAGAATTGTTAGACTGGAATACTGGAGTCATGAATAAAAATTATACTTAACTGATTCTGGAATAACTACTATACAGAAATAGTGAAACTGCCAAGGAGAAGTAATAGTACTCAGGAAAGAAAGCAACTCTACACATTTTTCTATAATCTAGCACATATGTAAAAAGAGTAGGCAGAGGATTAGGGTATATGAATGAGTATTTTCTGGGAAAAGAGAAAATCTTAAAAGGACTGGAGGTAGAGAAAGAATGGCCTTTGGGAACAAAATTCAGGTGAAATACAGAGTGCTTCAGGTTGAAAAGGACATGTCTGTGTACAGCATGGTGATTACAGTTAATAACATTGTATTGTATATTTGAAAGTTGCTAAGAGAGTAGATCTTAAGTGTTTTCATCACAAGAAAAAAAAGTTTCTAACTATGCATGGTAATGGATGTTAACTAGATTTAGTGTGGTGATCATTTCGCAATATACACAAATCATTATGTTGTATGAATCATTATGTTGTACACCTAAAACTAATACAACGTTATATGTCAATTATATCTAAATTTAAAAAAAAGAAGAAAAGGATGTGTCTGGAGAGGTTTTAAGGAACAGATCATGACAGGAATATGGGCCAATTCAAGAGCTTTGATGAACTACTAAGGGCCATGAGAAACCCCTGTAGGGTAGTGATGTTAGCAGTATGTGTGGAGGAAGGACTCAGGCTGACTTTTATCTTATGGCTTGAGCAAATGGGTAGTTAAGAATCTTTTAGGGATCACAGGAGAAGAAATAAGTTTTGGTGTGCATGCTGAGATATTCGTCTTTGAGTAAATATGTGACGTTCATGGGATGATTCAAGATGCGTTATCAGGAGAGACATCTGGGCTGGAAATACACTTTTGGGTAGTGATGACATAGACATGCTCATTTCAATAACACACCACCATGGAAGGGTATAAAAAGAAAAGAGAAGCAGACTAAGAGCAGAGTCATAATCAATACCAACTTTTAAGAGCCAGGAGAAGAGAAACTCACAAACGAAAATGAGAAGGGACAACTGAAAACTAATGGGCCCACAAAATGCTTTTGTCAAGAAGGGAGGTGTGGTCGGCAGTGACCAACAAATTTGAGAGATTAATAAATCCTGAAAAATATCCATTAGTTTAGTATCTGCAAGGTCACTGGAGAGAGCAATTTCAGTGAAGCACTGAGGTTGCAAGTCACAATGCAACAAATTGAGCAATGAAAGGAAGATAGAGATAAGTCAATGTCTAAAGGGAAAAGAGGCTCTAAATAGCCAGCGAGCAAGTGAGCAAGCCTAAATGTTGAAGGGGGTTCCCACTAGTGTGTGAGGGGTTTAAAATGCAGTAAAGACAATGGGATGATAAATAGACGAAGGTCCGAGAGAGGAAGTAGAGGGTGGGGAGCTAACCTTTCACAACGGTGGGCCCCCTTCCCATGATAACAGTGAGGAGGAAGAAAATTTGCACATTTGCAGGTGAGAAGTTGGAGTTCTTCTAATTTGGCTTTTATTTACTCTGTAAATTAGTGATGAGTCCCTTGCTGAGAAAGTGATGCAGGCAACGTTGAGGTTAGAAGTACAAAGGGGAAGGAAGAACATTTGAAAGAGGAATAAGAAAGAGCTGGCTGGGGTCTCAGGCAATAACCGAAGGTCCAGCTGAGGTCAGAGACCATGGACTCCAATATGAAGTTTCTGTACTTTCCAGTGTGACTTGGCATGAAATTTTACGTGAAAAGGCAACAAAAAGAAAACAGGAGGGGTCTGCCAGATAAAAAAGAAAGAAGATTAGACAACTGGACTAAAGATCTTGGTGAGGTGCAAGAATAGGGACAAAGTAGGTGAGAGAGAGAGCAGAAAAGCTTGAAGAAGCAGGAAGTCAGAAGGTGGGGCGGGTGTCTGCATGAGAAAGAGGGCAGCAGGGTTCCATTAGTAGACTAGTCTCTTAGGTATGAAAAGTTAAAAAGGAAATATAAGATCAGATTTCAGATGCCCATGAATGAAAGACAAAGTTTTCTAATTCCATCAGTTGATAATTGTGTGATGAAAGATGTCTGAGAAAGAAAATGATGTAATCAAACAGTGCATAGTCTTTAGGAAGATTAAGACGCGGCATAGAAGACAGATTTGACCAAGGCTGCCACAACAATAACTGAGTGAAACAAGGATACTTGCAGTGTGAAATACCAGGCAGGGGAGAGTGAGAGCAACATTAAGGAGAATCAATTGCACTTGCAAACTGATTCAATATTGAGACATGAAAAAAGATGCAATGTATTTATTCCTCTAAGAGTCTTCTTTACTCTTTCCACAATAGTCTCTCAATTCCTTCTTTCAGAAATCTAAGTGCCCTGCCCTCACAAAATAAAATGTAGATAGTTCACTTGTGAGTGTATAAAATCTATATTGGGTCTGACCAATTGTCCAAGAAAATGTTCTCTTTTTGATACATCATGCGGTAGCCCTCCACAATGGAAACAACAGAGAGGGTGAATGGATGGTTTTAGTAGCTCCAAATTGTTTTAATACAACATTAAACACTTTATAAATGCATTTAGAAAACTCAGTAAGTTCCAGTTTCTACAACTAATCAAAGATACCATAAATTAAGTAATAAGGTCTCCAAAGTTAGAAATAGATCAAATTTTAAATTCTGGGAACTTACAATGCACTTCTGTAGAAAAATAAAACTATAATGATGATGAAATTCCTAGGCTAGCTCACAAAAGCTTATACAAGCACTTAATAACAGGTATGAAAGCATTTTGTTTTGTCTTGTTTCCCATTGCAAACATACCCTATTTCGATTACATTGCAATATTTTTAAAGACAAAATACATTTTATCAATAGTGTGATTCAGAAAGAGCATACGGAGGCACTGAGAAACATCCATTTCTGTCTCATTTCGTCAACACATACTAACTGAACATCTACTGGGTCCCCGGTACTGTCTACACTCTAGGGCTATGGAGATGAATGAATCTGGGCTGCTGTCCTCAAGTAGCTTGCCTTAGAGTGGAAGACGTTCAGGGGACTGAAAAAGATCAGAGGATGAAACAGGAAACTGAGGGATCCCTATGGATGCATCACTGCTGCCTCTGGTTAGGAGGAGAGGGAAAGAAGTTGTTTCTCAAAATGCAGGTCTCAAAATACCCACATCTGGTCAAGTAGTTCTTTTCCACACAACCTTTGAAAATGGCTGCCATGAACTGAGTCACCATTATCATCCATACCTCTCTTCAAAGCAGGATTTAAACAAAAAAAATATCAGTTCTTCAGAGAAGAGAAGAGTGAGAAGGGAGAGGAACTGGTTGCAAAGATACTCATCACTCAAATATAGAAACCTCTGGTTTCTTGGCATTTCCCTCAAAAATCTTCAGCCCTTGAAACTCGCATAGCTTTGACACCCAAGTCTCCTGAAACATGGATTTCAGGGCTCCCAAGCTCCCATTGCTCCAGTAAAGAGTCGGGAACTTGGAGCTCCCTTACCTCTCAGACGACGTGGGAGGGTCTGCTTCTTGCTAACTGGTTTTAAGGGATGAGGTGAGCTTATCTGTGAACAATTTTGCATACAGAGAAGATTTGCGTAAAATATTAAAAGTTTGTAATATCATTTCTTGATTTTCCAGAAGGCAACCCACAGGTCTACAAATTACATTATAAAGGGAATGCCTTTCAAAGTTTGAAACTGGTGCACAAAAGGTTAAGTAACTTGCCCAAAGTTACACAGATAGTAAGTGGCAGAGGTGGAATTCCATCCAACCCAGGCAGCCTGGACCTTCATTGTTAAGCACAACTTTTCCTATGGACAGTCACTTACCTTTGATGATATGAAAATATCTTTGCCAATTTGCTACATACTGTTAGTTTTACAGACTCTTCCTTTAATTAATCTTTATCCACGTCAGCTCTCGCTATCAAGGGGAACTTATTAACATCAGCAGTAAACTCTGAGAATTCAAGGTATACTCCCTTCCTTCACATCTTTTTTGAAAATCAAATTAGACTCTTCCCAGAACTTGGTTTCAGGGAAGACCCCACTATTAATATTTCTCAGTCAAGAAAAATGCCATTTATTCCTTCTCCCTATTTCCCACACTTAAACCAGACCTTTTATAATATTTGCTCCTGGAAGGAAAAATGAGTGGGCTCTTCTGGAGACTGCTATTGTTAATAGGAAAGCATCTGTCTTCATTTTCCTTTTAGGTGGTAATAAAAATAAAATTTTATAATGTATCTGTCTACAAGTCTGAGTTAATTACTTCAGTTTAAGAAACTGGTTTCAGTTATAATCTTATTATATTCGGAATGTTTTGAGACACTCAGATAATAAATATGATTATCTTTGGGTCAGCAGACCCCAGTAGCTCACTAAGATATTTAATAGGCAGATGTTGGGCAGGACCATAAACGTTTTGCATGAGAAGCATTTCAAAATGATACCCTGCTCCTCACGTTTAGCAATGTGTTGCTGAGTAAAGGAGGAAATTAGGGAAGAAAATAAGTCATTTGGTCAGAATGATGAGTGACTCAGCATTTACATCATAGGTTTGTTTTCTTCCTTGTGGACATAATTGCCAGTTCAGTCAATGCTTCCATATGCTGTTAGTATAGCAAGAATAGCATATTGAAGAAAAACAAATGGCCAACAATTTGTAGAGATTCAGCACAGATTCTTTAAGACAAAGATCAATGCAAAGAGGACACGATAACTTCAGGAATAACTTTTAGATTATAATCTTATAAGAGTAATAAAACTGCTGATTAAAAATGTGGGCTACTTTTTTTTTTCTGGGGCTCAAGACAAAAGATCGAGGGAGAAACTGGCGGGGAATTCTTCCTTAGCTATCATTTTAGTCCATTTTAGTTTCATTTCTTCTTAAAATAAGGAGATGAGAATGGAAGAAGTGTACAAGGGCTTTAATTAAAATATCCCATAGGAACAAATAAGCAAAGCTTTATTAAAACAAACAAACATGGAACAGGAGCAATGGATCCCTTCTCATGCTGGTTCTGATGGCAAACTAAAGACTAAAATTAATATAAAGTGAGGTCTAACTAAAAATAGCCTCAATTCTCTTTCTGCTGGTTTCAATATTTCTAACAAATAATTTTAACTTACTATAGTGTCTCTACCATCAGCCACAGTCTACTCTGCCCCAAAAGATTTTAGTGGCTTCTCAGATGCTCATTAAGCAGGTCTTGTGGCTGTTGGATCAATATACAGACTTGATAGATGTCCCAGGGACTGCTGTAGCATTTTGACATCAAGGCAAATATGTCCAGAGAGGTTGAGAAATGCACCAATTCTGAACTCTCTTCAAATCATATGCAGTGGACATTATGACCGACTCTCTATACTAATCATGGTGATTCCACCCTGAAGGCCAGGAATTTGGTCAAGGATGGGTAGGCTTTAGTTAATGTCAATCAATGAGACACAAGGGGAGCTTTCCTTAGTTCCTAAGAAAGGAAATCCTCTCCCTCTGGAAGGAAGTGATGTAGCTGCCAGCAGCCATCTGTGGATCACAAGTGGAATCAGCTTTAGGATGAAGCCAATCATGCAGACAGTAGCAAAGGGGAGAGAACATAAAAACTTAGGTCCATTACAACACCGTTGAGCCATGAATTCACTAACCCTGGAGCCTTCTCTCCTCTGGCCTTACTATGAGAGAGAACATTTCTTTAGTGCTATAGACAGTCTGAGTAAAGTTTTCTTTTACTTGTGGTTGGAAATAACTAACATAGCATAAAATTTTCCAAATGTATATGTAATTAGGAGATAAGCAGGTGGTAATGAAAATAACATTTTATAATGTATCTGTCTACAAGTCTGGGTTAATCACTTTAGTTTAAGAAACTGGTTTCAGTTATAATCTTATTAGATTCAGAATGTTATGAGACAACAAAAAAAAAGGATTATCTTAGGTTCAGCAGACCCTGAGGGACCACTGACAGCTTATGAGAGCAGAGCAATGGCTAGTTTCCCTCTAGCCGAGTGACTCACTTCTAACACCAACACCCAGCACACCATCCATATCTGTGCCTTAATCATGAAGTACCACATGCCGTGGACCTTCCACATGACTTGTAATAATCAAAACGCCATTCATAAAATCTTCCTTTGAAAAGGCACTCTATTACACGTGTTGATTTCTTGAGCTTCTTGAAGATAAAAATCATTTCATATTTATTTTCCTCTCCCACAGCAACTTTATCCATGCTCAGGAAAAAGGTGCCTAATTAGTTTAAAAGAATTCTCTCTTCTCCAGTTCTTTTCGGTGGAAAATATACAAAATTTATCCAATCCTTTATTGGAAATCTTAATTTACCTTTATATACATTTCAAAATATAGATAGGATTCTATATTCTTGGCTTCAGTGAACAAATAATCTTTCTTCTTTTTAATACTCTTCCCTACCTCTGTACTTTTAATCTCATCCTTCTAACATGGACAGATATTTCTTCTTTTAATTCATGTTTTGCTTTTAATTTGCTCTCTTTTTTCTCTTCCCGTCACTCCTCCCAACCGAAGAACACTGTTACCATTTCCCCTGATAACAAAACTGGTTTCAGATCCCATCTAAGGTGTTATCCATTCCTTTTAAATTAATCTATTAAACCCCTGGAAAGAAAGCTCTCCTCTCACTTTACATCCTTTTTGAAGGTATTTAATCTTCCATTCATGGCAATCTGATTTACGTCTCTTCCTGACAAAATAAAATTCTCTATCAAATGTAATCAATATCTTAATTAAAACATCTAATGAAAACATTCTCAGCTTTGTCTTCCTTTGCCCAGCACCGCTGCCTCTTTCTCTTGCCTTATCTCTGCCCTGGCCTGGCTTTCTCCAGTCCATCTGAGAAGGAACTATCTGGCTCTCCTTCCCTCTTAATTGTCATTCCTTCTTATGGTTTTTTCTCATCTCAATCTATGCCCTTCCTTCCTGCTCTCACTCCATGTTATAATAAATACTTGCTGATCTGGACCTCCAACACTGACCATTTCTCTGGACCTCAGGCTTGCATTCTTATCTGCTCTCTGGACAGCTCCATTCAGATACCCCATGGTTACTTCAGACTCAATTTTCCAGAACAGAATGCTTTATCTCCATCTTCGGAACTCTTCTTTCCCTCCTTTATTTCCTATCTTGACTAACAACAAAATCACTCACCAAATCTGGATACCTTGACTTTTTTTTTTAACTGAGTTTTTACTTTCTCACCTCCAACATGAAATTGATCACTGCATCTGGAAATTTCTACTGAACAGTCTCTGTCAACTACTTCTTCCTTTAAAAATTTCTTCATCCTTGACTTAATCTCTCTCTCTTTATTTCACATGAGGACAGCTGCAGGTTCATTCTTCTGGTTTTTTCCTACCACAAACTCAGTTTTTCCCAATTCAGAAATACTAATATGCTATTCTGTTATTTTCTTTGATGGCTTCCCAAAGTCATAGAACAAGATTCAACTTCTCGGCATGGCTTTAAGCGCCTTAGAATTTAACCCTTAACCCCCTTTTCCCAGTTACATTTCCATATATCCTACTAATGTCTCTTTTCCAGCTGGCCTGGATTATCTCAAATATCTACCACAACCCCATGTCTTTGCTTATGGTGTTACTTCTGCCTAGCACTTTATTTGTTTGACATATTAGTATTAATGATCAAGATTCAACTTTAAAACGTAAAAACATTTTAGCTTCATTTCCAAACTGATACCAAATGAATCACTTTAGCTTCAAAGCCTCCATAAAACTTTGTTCCAACATCTATTATCATATTATGCTATTGCTAACTGTTTGTGACTAAATTCTGTGCCAGATTGTGAATTTGAGGGCAAGAATGATTTTTATTCATTTTTTTTAATAATCTTATTACTCAGCATACTGTAAGAACTCAAAAGACATTCAATGAATGAGTTCTGCCTTCTAACACAATACGTTCTTCTTACAAACGGTTCTCAAAAGTCTGAAGAATCTTGATCATTCTAATCAGTCTGAACAGTGTGCCTCCGCCTGGCCCTTACAGTCAAACAAGACCTCCTTCAAGTCCTCACCACCTCCTACTGAGTATCATGTTACTTAAGGCGACTGCCTGCCTGCAATAAACACACTCAGTTGACTGGCAAACACAGATTCCCAAGAGCAACCAACAAGACAGGAGTGTTGAAGAAAGGGGAGGCAGTGCGTACTAATTTCCTTCAGATGCTCTTGCTGATTTTCATTAGTCCTGGACTACTATTTTCAGGGCTCCTTTTTATGATTACTACCCAAGCATAGATGCACACTTGACAGAAAGTGGCTTTCTTTATAGGAATGGCATTTTACATCATCAGAAAATACTAGGACATAGAAGGAAAACAATAAGAGTGAACAGATTTTGACTCTGCTAAAATAGGAGTTTGATACTACATATAGTATATAATTGTATACAATGTTTAAATTCCTTTTATTTAGCACAGGCTGATCATTTATACCTTTAAAGATAGGTAATTCGGGAGATCTATAGTCAATTTGTCTGCTTCCTCAAAATGAATATTACCTTTTGAGCTTTCCACTGTAATTAGCACATAGGTATCCCATAAGCTCTTAGAAGACAAGATTCTTCCTTCGGATTTGGGAAGTTAAAAAAGAAAAGTCTCTTCAATCTTTTAATAGCTAAGATTCACCACTTGTCCACAATATGACCCACCTAAGACTGTAAAGGATTGCCTTTCTCCTTGGGAGACACACTGGTATCTGTGTTGAGATTTTAGGCATAAACTGAAAATGCTCTATGGAAAATTATGTTTGTCGTGAAGAATTTATTGTGGTAACTATATTTTACTGAATAGTAACGACAGAATATTAGAAAGGAGCAGCTGGAAAGGAAGACCTCGTTTCAGTGAAACTCAAATACTCTTAACTGGCCAACTTGAGTTTTCAAAACAAGCTGGCAGATAAGGCCCTGACAATGAGGAACACATTAAGCTAAAGGCAAGATGACAGTAACCATTAAGATCATTTGAGTATCTCTACTCTGAAATTACACTTCAAATGCAAACTTCTGATACTCGTGTCTTCTCTTCAGCCTATAGCTCCCACCTTTTTAGCCACATTCCAGTCTCTCCTTTACTAGAATACCCCATCTTCTTCCCCCAATTTCCACACCCCTGTCAACTACCATGAAATTTCTCTTGAAAATTTTTGAAAGAACAGTTAGTATTCATTGTCTTCATTTTCTCACTTTCCATTCATATCCCAAACCACTGAGCCAGGCTTCTAGAACAAAGACTGTGATAGCTCTTGCTATTACAGTGGGTTTTACTTGCCATATTCAAAGGATATTTTTCAGTCCCTGTGTTACTGAACTTCTTCTTTGAAGTTTACGGTATTGATGACATTTTCTGAAACCCTCTCTCTTCCTTCAGCTCCCACGATATCACACCTTTCTAGCTTTTTTCCTATCTCTGAACGTTTTTCTTCTGTCTCTTCTGAAATTTCCCCTTCACTCTCCATCCCTCAACATTTTACAAGCCATTTCCCCAGGGTTCATCTCTTAGCCCACTGCTCTTCTCATTCAACAGACTCTCTCTAAATTTGTTCACACACTTTGAAAAGATGTGCACCATTTCTTCCAGCTAACAACTCCTAAACCACCTCTGGCCCCAGACCTCTGCCCAGAACCTTGTACTGGTCCAGGACTCCTCGGAGACACGCAAGACAGCTTCGCAAAGCCTAGCATCCACACCCTGCATTACCTGACTCTTCAAATCTGCTTATCAGACAGTAGAATTTCAGTGCCTCCAACTTCCACCAAATCATTCATGCTAGAAACCCTCATCTCCCCTTCCTAAGTTCCTTCATTTCACTAATCACTGAGTCCTGCCATTTTCACCTCCTATATAGCTTACCTTTCCTTTTTCAAAACTACTGCTCCAAAGACACTTCATTTTAACGTTTGCCACATGCTATTTTTAAGCACACATATCGTGGTGATTGTAGCTATATCTGCTCCTTTACCTGCCCTCCATCTCTCACCATCACCTTCATTTGGTTTATTCCTACTACTCCATCACTCTTTGATTCTTCCAAAAACATATTTTCTGACTCAGCAATCTGCCCCAAGCTGGGTACGTTCTCATCATCTGTACTCCTATAACACCCTAATTATCTGTCAGTCACGGCACTGACATTGAAATGATGCACATCTTTCTTCACCGCTAGACTGTGTATTTTATTTAACTCTTTATCTCCAATGCTTATCACAGTCTGTGGTACCCATTAGGTGCATAAAAACGTTTACCGAATGCATTTATTGATTCACTGATTTGTTTGCCCAGATAGACTTTCCTACTCTGAAAATAAAATACTGAATAGCCAACATGAGTATTACAAGCTGTTTGGGAATGATATTTCTCAGGCAAAATGAGTACACTGACATTCTGGTTTATTCATCAGCCTCTCATGAGATAAGTTAAAATACATAAGTCCTTTGAAGCCTGAATTCTCTGGGTGAACTTAGCATCCAGTGCTTGAGTCTGAGGACATAAATAACATGTCTACCAGTGCCTCAGTTAGACTCATATGGCTCAGCCGAGAATCACCTGTCATCATTGCTGCCTCTCGTCTCTAACAAGGCACAGATCTTGGCCATTTGCCTTAGGCATGGGAAGGTTAGACCTGTGTGTCAGGAAGGACTTGCTCCTGAGCTTACTCCCTTGTAAAATATAATTGTGTTTTGGATGACAGCATGAGCACTGAGATACCAGGCCCTAAAAAACCGTGTACTAACTACTTCTGATTGAGAAATGGTGTCATTAAAGTAAAAATAGATGGTGGTTTGATTCTAAAGTAGCTTGAAAATTGATTATCCAATTCTTTATCATGACACTACATTCAAAACAGAGTGATAAAAATATATATAGGGCTTTATACTGTCTTTGAATTGTAGCACTGCTCAATGTGTGCAATAAACCACATTGTGCAATCAGAAACTTATTTCATGATTAAGGGAGATAAGTTAACAGAACATTATAGCTGAGAAATAAATGAGTCATGGGCTTGCTGTTTCAGACTTTGGGGGAACAAGTATAATGCAGCAAAAAAACGACTATCACCCGGAGTTACATTCAGGAACATATTGTTTTAATTCTGGGAATGTTCAGACAAACCTTAACATGTTAGAATAATGATAATAAATAATGACCATTGTAATATCAACAATGACAACACTTATGTCTGGTACAAGTGCTCTGTACTTTCAAAGTGGACCTGGAGCTAGGGCATGCAAAGTAGGACACTGCTATTAACACTAGAGCCGTCCTAAGGGGAAACGTGGACGCTGTGGGAACCAGACCTACCATGACCTGCATACTCTTGATACTTAGGCCCAAGTACTTCCTCTGTGAAATATTTATTCATGAATACATTTCTAATCTGGATTCTGTCTGCATAACACCTTGGTGCTGCATAAGCTGGGAGTTGGTAATTTATACCCTCTCCCATTTTAATTCCCATCACCTTGGCCATTTGGACTGTTTCTAGAGATCTCTTTTCTCCTACGAGTTATTCTTTGATATCGGTTTTATGTTCCTTGCTCCTGACCTCATGCCACCTCTCAGATCTGGATCTGCTCATGTATACAGGATACCCATCATGCCCTGCATGCGCCCCTCTCCCCTGCAGATGAGCAGGAAAAGGGATCCGAGGAAGCAGAAAGGTGCTATTGAAACTTTTAACCTTCACCATCACCTTCTAAATCTCCCTAAACCTTGAAGCAGAACCAGAAAGTGGAATTAAAATGAGATGAACACACTCTCCGGCAATTCCACCCTTACTATTTATATTTGGAAAATATTCCGTGGCTGAGCCTATATATGCATTTGGAGCCTGGAATGGTAAGAGTGACTGTATCTGTTTCATTTGCAGCATAATGGGGCGCATGGAAAACCGCTCTAGGTTTTTCTATCACTCGAGCCAGGGGTCTTAACATCCATATTATATGTTGCCACTGAACACGTAACATCCATATTATGTGTTCCCACAAGATAGGAAAAGATTTAAACTGAACTGAGATGATCAGTCCCACCGTAAGCACTGTATTATCACTGCTAGTGTAGGCATAAGGCTGAAATCAGGTAATATACATAGCTAATTTGTAAGCCTCTCTAGTTCCCAGCCTCCAATTTCCTTGGTATACTACGTGGTTCTCATTTCAGCACAACACATACACCCACTGCCATCAAAACTTCAGTCTCTGAAGTGTGTCGTATCATTGACCTCAGGTACGAGTTAGGGAGAAAGTGATCCGGATAACACAGCTCAGATCAATCTAAAAATGTCAAATCATTTACCATGAGTAATATGAGTTATAGCAACAATGACAAAAACTTTTTCTGGCATAAGTACTTTATCCTTTTTTTCACTCTCAAATTGGCTGTGGAAATCAATTCATCCAATTAACTGTCCCAGAAATAGGTACATTATAAAAAGTATGTACTTGATAACAGTGAATTCAAAGTTTAAGAAATTCCAGGCATTAAAATAAAGAAAACATGAAATATCTGGCAGTGGGAAGGGTCGAGGTACAAACAATGTAGGTCAGCCTGACCCAAGAGTGTGGCCCCAGGGTCAGTTTCTGAGAGCAGCTCCTGGCGTTTAAAGCTCCTTTCTTTCTTCTACATATGGACCCACAGATTTTCTAAAAGTTCCATTTTTTTTTTTTTGTTCCTCCAAATGGTGTGGGGATGACAAGGCAGCATGGGGCAAGATGGTGAGCACAAGGCTGTTTGTACGTACGCACAGGTCTGTTGTACATTAGGAAATTTTCAGTCCTGAGATCAATTCACAGAACCTGCATTTTGGTTCTTGACCATCACTACCATTTTAGACCCTTCAGGTGCTACTGAGTATGTTTCCAAGGCCGTCAGGATCCCCAAAAGACCTTCTGCAGAGATGACTTTTTGAATGATCATATTATAGTTCTAATTGAAGCTGAGTAGTTCATGGCCCTCTGAAGCTGACAGTGAAGCACGCCATTCTCTGAGCATGTGTCCCTTATCAGAGCCACTTAAGGTAACAACATCCTACAAAAGGCCCTCTGGGTCTCTGAAGGTACAGAGCCCTCATTACTCCTACAGTTTGGGAAAGCTTTAGACCACTTCTGGGAATGCAAATGAATGAAACCCCATGTGACAGCTGTAATAAAAGGCTCCTGTCTTTTTGCAAAGCATTCAAATGCCATCTGGCAATTTCGTTGACGTCAGCAGGCACAGAAAAACAACTACCCCCACTGCCTTCTTCATCATTCCCTCCACCCCCAACTTTACTCTCCCCTCCTCCTTGGCAAAAAGCTCCAACTTTTCGCTGTGGAGAGGAGCAGTAGCTTTTTAAAAGATTTTCTCTATTTCTTGTCTGCTCCGTTTTAAGAAACAGCTTTAGCATCAGAGCTGCAGTGGCATTCGGCCCCAGCTCTCCGATTTCCAGTTAGAGGTTGTATAGATCATTACCTTAAAAAGAAATTTTAAAGCCTTTTCTATTTGTGTTGTAGGACTTGAAGTACGTTTATTCCAAGACTAGAGGTGTTAAAGAAAACTATTAATCAGACTTCTGATCCAACACATGCTCTCTTTGATCACTGTAAATAAACACCCAGCGTTACACCGAGAACAAGTCTGCAGCCCTAGGCTGAATACACTGGAACTTACACATCATACATACATCTTTCAACTGCTCACTAGAAGCTTAGACGGCCAGGATTTTTTTCACTGTTGGAATCATATAATGTAGTTATCAAGCTATTTTGCCTTAGATATACCCCACGATAAACATATTTTTCTAAATTACTGAACGAAAAGCAAATAGGTCGATTGAATGTTTGTACACCCTGACAAAGAAACAGCAGAATTATAGAAGAAACACCATCCAACACAAATCCTTTCCAGAAGTCCTAATT
Source organism: Equus asinus (assembly GCF_041296235.1). Classification (NCBI taxonomy): domain Eukaryota; kingdom Metazoa; phylum Chordata; class Mammalia; order Perissodactyla; family Equidae; genus Equus; species Equus asinus. The sequence goes on along the minus strand of NC_091811.1, from coordinate 31,455,974 downwards.
TAAAAAAAAATCCTACCCTAATATTTGCACATAGTATAGAGGGGCATAGAAATTTTAAGCTATCATTGCCTACGATGGCTTTTTTAAATTTACAAGGGAGAAGCTGAATACTCACAATACCTAGTCTGTTCCTGGAAATGGGCAAGCACTATTAATAGTAAAGAGTCAAATAGCCTCAATAAAAGGCAATTAATCAGCCCCTTTTTGGGCTCCAAATGGATTACTTCTCAAACTCAAAGAATACACATTTGAATGAGACCCTATAATTTTATCCATATCTCTGGTACTTAATACTTATCTAGTCCGACCATTATGAGATGAAAGGATTTCTGAAAAATAATTTTGTATATTAAATTAAAGATAAGTCTATTCAGTAAGATTAACCAATCTTGGTACTGCTTACAGACATGGCTACAGACCTCATTCTTCGCCTTTCCTAAAAGTTTTGTTTTTTCACTTTTTAAAAAATCTTAAACATCCTAATATTGAAAAAAGCTTTTAACATCATTATTTTCCAAAGATAATTTCTCATGAAAATCCATTCATCACATATAAGTTAGGTGAGTGATTTTCAAGTCCAGATATGACTATGTTGCTTCTAGGCTAAATTTTTTTCAATAGCTCCCTCTTATCTATTAAACTTTTTTTTTTTTGGTAGGAAGATTAGCCCTGAGCTAACATCTGTTGCCAATCTTCCTCTTTTTGCTTGAGGAAGATTGTCCTTAAGCTAACATCTGCACCAGTCTTACTCTATGTTGTATGTGGGACATCTCCACAGCCTGGCTTGGTGAGAGGTGTGAAGGTCCGCGCCGGGATCTGAACCCACAAACCCCAGGCTGCCGAAGCTGAGAGTGTGAACTTGACTACTATGCCACCGGGCTTGCCCCTATAAAACTTTTTATCCTCCTCCAACTCACTTGAGGAATATGGTACAGTCCCACTAGTAGAAAGACCAAAGTTAGTAATGGACCCACGGGTGGTTGGGGTTAGGTGAGAAGAAATAATAGGAGGGCTGTATAATTTGAAAATTTGCTCGCACTAACTCAAAAGAGGAGAGTGGCATATCCAAACCAAGGCCTTGTATGACTGAGCTCTCCTCTCCCATTCTTTTTCTTATCATGAAATATTTGTTGTTTCTTCTTCTCAACAGGCTGCTGCTTGCCTCTGTGCCTCTAGATCATGGTGTTTCATCTACACAGAAGACACATGTCCTTGTCAAGCCTTCCTACCCATCATTCAAGGTTTAGCTCAGCAATTCCTCTCCTCCAGGAAGCCTTTGCTGATCCATGTCTGCTCTGCTTTGCAAATGCCTTGTGCACATATCCTCATTTTAATTTCTACATTCCATGATGCATGTCCATTTTCCCATGAAACTGTCAGCTCCATGAAGGTAGGGAGAGTATCATTCACCTTTGTGTCCTTGGTGCCTAGCGTGGTATTGTGTTCAATAGATAGCTATGGAAGGGATAAAGGAAAAGAAAGAAGAAAAGGCAAGACAAGCACAGCAAAGAAATAGAAAAGAAAAGACATCAACCAAAGTCGAAACTGAAATGTCAGTACTCAAGAAAGAAAAAAAACTTCAAAACATAACTTATTACATCTGAAGGAAAATAGCTACGATTTATTGAACAATTGTTATGTGCCTAGTAGCATGCTAGGCATTTTTACCCATTATCCCATTTAATAGTCAACAGAAATCTCATAACTTGGAACTGTTATTACCATTTACATATGAGGAATGAGATTCAGAGAGATTTTGTGAATTACTAAAGGCCTCGCAGATGGCAAATGGTGGTGGCCGAATGGAATGCAGGTATGTGGACACTGCAGCTTTACAAGATATTTAATACCTTATGTTGTTTTGCTTAAGCAGAAAGGAGAATTGGAAGGGAAGGCAAGGAAATGAATAAGCTATTGTTGAAGTTGAGGTGAATCTTGAAAAGCCTAAGAATAAACCCATTAGGGCATAAGATAACTCAACAAGGTACATTTGGAAAATAACAACTCAAGGCTAAACCTAAACTATGCTTCAGTTCCAAGACTTCATCCAAATTTCTAATAGCTCCCTGGAACAAAAGGTCATTAATAGCTGCTGATTTAGAGGCCATGGTTTCATTGAACATATAAACTAAGTAAGTTTTTCAAAAACACCTGTCACTTGGTAACTACTGTTTTTTATGAGCTGTGTGTACTGGTTTAAGGATGGAAAATAAGAAATCCAGGAGGCCCTGGCAGAATATGGCAAGGGGAAATGTCAATTTAGCAAATGGAGAAAGAATGAGATCCTTGATCTACTAGTAAATTTGTACTTTTAATCTTATTAAATTGGGCAAAAAGGTCTAACATGCTTTCTAGAGAGTATTAAATAAAGCATAGAAGCAAGGAATGTTCTCAGTGCCTTCCCTAATCATAACCGCCTTTAAGTGAAAATTATTTCTCCTATAACAAGATAACAGAGAAATCAAGAGAGCAGACTCTAAAACTGGTCCAGAAAACAGTTAACATGTTTTTAGGGGAGGGAAAGCAAGGACACAAAAGATGAAAATCTCCAGAAAAAGAAGATATTCAGAATTTAATGGCACCCTTGAGACAGATCCATTCAACAAAACAGGCCTTATCTTGTCTAAGAACTAGTCTGAGTTTGAGTCAACGTCAAACATCTCACATTCATAGTAATGCTTTGGGGAGTTCTTCTTAGGATTGTAATGTAAGAAAGGACAACAGAATTTAAACAGTCTTCTAGTCAGTTAAAAAAAAAATCTTTTAATCAGGAGTCTGGCAATCTACATCAAGTTAGGAAGGCCAGTTGCTACCAACGAACAATCAATATGTGGAAAACCTGTCAAGGTGAGGTAGGAGGCTCTGATATTGGGGAATTATGCTGCTAACGCTTCGATAGAGGGAAACATTCTAGAGACATAAGAAACTTAAGAGTATCACATTCACGGTGTAATAATTTTATGTTCCGTTCCCTCTGATCAATAATTTAAGATTCTGAGCCACGTCATGCACCACTTGGTGGAATTTCCTGGGCAACTGACCAAAATCTATAATTTCCTGACGAAACTATCATGCAATTTTGAGTTGATAACGTTTTATCCTACTCACATGTGAGTGTCTACTGAGTTAGCATTTCAGAGTTTGTTTTTCTAGGTTATCTCACAAAAATGAATTTCTAGACCTGCAAAATCAAGGGTCATGTTTTTGACAAGGGACACTGCCCATCTGTGTGACTTTGCCAAACAAGAGCAACCAGTCTTACTTTGGATTCTCTTTTGTTGAAAGCAACAAGGACTTTGCCACTTCACAAAGTAGTCCCTTTCCAAACTGGAAGGCTGCTATCTCGAGAAGACTTTCCTGAACCTGAGTTGAGACCGGCCTTCACCAATCAGTTCTTGTTCTGTCCTCATCAGTCAAACCTCTTTTGGACTTCCCAGTTCTTCACAGACATTAAGCAGCTCTCCTGTTCTATATTATAGTAGAATTAATACATCTAGCACTACTTGTGTTTTCTCCTACTATTTGTAGGCTATAAAAATGAAAGCTGTTCTTTGTAGAAACATTAGTAGCTTCTTAAAATAATTTTCATTGATCAATGAAAAAAAGCAAACAAAAATAACAGTAGGTCATTAAATAAAAATTAGCACTTATTCTGGTTTTATCTTATGCTAGGGACTAATCCAAGCCCTTTATACAGATTATGCCATTTAGTCCTCACCTCACCCTGGGAAGAAGGTACTAGCATTATACATCTTTTACAAAGGAGCTCGAAGAGTTTAAATAACTTGCCCGAGGTCACACATGTAATAAATGATGGCACCAGGATGTGATCCCAGGAAGTCTCTGACTCCACAATCTGGGTTCTCTTAACTGTTAACCTCCACACTGTCTCCTTATGGAAATGCAATTGAAAGAGATTCTTACCAATCCTTTCACTCTTAATGAAATCACCTGTAGGATTTAAAGCAGCGCAAATAAAGCAACTCCTTGAAGACCAGAAATCAACGCAAAAATTATACACCTATACTTAATGACCTCCTAATTCACAACTATTTATTTATCACATCTACAAAAAATGTGGAGATTTACAAAATATATATAGTTTTTATATTCAAGAGTTTACACCACAAAAGAGGCATGGTAAGGCTGAGGGGAGTATTTCAGAATCTGAGTTCTTGGGGGTGGTGGGGTGGCATCCAGCATTCTGGCAGGGGCTAGACTGGGTAGAATTTGGATATGTTACAAGAGAAAACCTGTTTTCAGACGGTGAGGGGGGAGGGAGAAACAGGAGGCACAGGGAATAAGTCTGCAAATTTGAACTGTTCTGCAGAATTCAAGAGTTCCTTAGGGGGTAGTTTCTCAAAAAATAGCTTAGTTTTAGTGATTACTAAAATTATCCTTTTTTCCCTTGGCATATTAAGATTGTGGGAGAATACTATTTCTAAAAGTACTTCCTTTTATTCTTTCACCTCTATACTCCGCCATGAACTTCACTCTCTACCACAGTGCACTTGTTTTCAAGTGCAATCAAGGGTCACATCAGAATAAATATTTCCACTTATAGATAGACAAGAGCAAACATAAAAATGAACGAAGTCTACAGACCCAAACACATTGCTATAAATATCAATACGAACATTTGCAATGAATTTTCTTCCAGATTCCAGCTTACACCATGGATCAACAGTGACAATCTGTCTTAAGTTTTATAATTTACTATATAAGTATTATATAGTATTTGTATCACTATAATTTTATTACTTCAGTATTCTGCAATATTTTAAAATTTAATGAATAATAACTCAGAATGTATTATTTTAAAAATGACTATTTTCATCAAAATAATTTTCTTTTGTATCCATTTTAAAGCAACAGATCGCAGAAGAATACTTCCATTAGGTCTTAATTTGAAGGGCAATGTATTTTTGAGAAGACATTTAGTGTCTTTAGAAGTCTCTCAGAATCAGAGAACAGAGAGTTGCTAAGAGTATGAAAAATAAAAAAATTCCCCCAAACTAAATAATCCAAATGCGCATTTTTAGAAGGTAGACTTAGGTCTTTGAAAGGAGCTTCTCTTCTTTATCCTATTAGACAATGAAGTGCCCAATTTTAAAATTCTGGAATTTCACAATTTCTCTATAGATTTCATATTTAGAAATGTGTGTATCTATATACTACATGCTCAATTCCAAAGGAAGAAAAACACAGTAAGCTCTATTATGTTGCTCTGTTTGCAATGTCTATGGCTTGCATAACCATTTACCTGGTTAGGCAATAAATTCTAATGGGAGGAAAAAAGGCAATAGGTAAGGAGGTAGGAGACATATTTGACTCCAAGCCACAAAGCGTGTTCTTCTTAGCTTGTCATAACTTTCTCATACAATGACCTGTATCAATAATAAATAGCCACCTGTTGCTTAATGATCTTTTGGCATAACAAAACCAAAACAAACCAAAAACTCAAATTTTACCTCAAAGTCCTAAGAGTCCAAAAATATTGGGCAGTCAACATTTCAGTTGGCATTAACTTTTTACCTGCTATTCTAATTCAATTCAATGTTTGCCATGGTGATCAACTATTTTTAGTTTGCCTTCATGCTGCTGGCAGTGAAGTCCAATATTATGAGTGCCTTTCATAATTTTTAAAGGAAATTTAGAAAGAACTGTCTTCTGCTATTTTTTCCCAAGCCCAAATTAGTTCATTGTAAGGAAGGTTGTTTGAAAATCTCAGTAATAAACAAACCTCGAGGCTATAATTTTCTTGATAGTGGAACCCTCCATTTGCTTCTGAAAGCAGTAGGAGGGCATGTCATTCTTCTTTCCATTTATTATTCATATTTCGCCACTATCTTTTATGTGCTACAGTAGTTTTGAAAATGCCAAACCCAGATTCAGGAGGTTAATTTATTCCATTAGCCGTCACTTTTAGGAAACGATTGCATATTTGCATGTGGGTCAGGCAAGCAATGTGTGAATGTGTGGCGAGGGGGTGGAGGAGCATTACTTTAATACTAGGCTGTGCATTTATTCCTCTGACTTAGCACACACGATTGCTCTTCATGTCACAAAAAATAAATAGCAAAATATAATTTGCAGCAATTTGCTTAGCTCTGTGATCAATAGAAACAGGAAGAGAAAAGAATCAGAAGGCCTTTGCCTGTCAAAATGCACAGTAGTTCATTGATTGCTGTGATCACAGTACTAAGTTGATGAAATGCTTTTGGATCTTAGAATATTTTTAATATAATCAGTGTGGTTACATAGTCGAACTTTGAAATGACCCTCTCTGCTCTCCCACCCCAATCATTACTCATCCTTCAAAGCCACCAGCTTTTATGAAATTATTCCTTGAGACTTCAGCCTATACTAATTTTTCTCTTCTTCAACTTCCACCCACCACAGTCAATATCAGACCACCAAAATGTTATATTCTGTTTTCTTAACTCTTTTACGTGGCTCATGTTTTTTTAAATCCAAAATTTACGTTTTGAGGAAAGGAGTCACATCTTTGAATTCCACGAATTACTCAGCAACTCTTTGCTCCCTCCCCACAACGCCCCATCTCCAAATTATGAGCTCATTAAAAGTGGCACACAAGTCCCCAAGAGGTAGCTTATTACAAGATAAATATGACATGGGCAAAGTGAATTTAATTTGATTGAACAGATAGTTTTTTAGTGGCAATTATTCAATTTGTATTGATTATATTTTGTTTTTACATTTATTTAGTTTTGATTACTATGCATGGTCTCATTTCTCCATCCCAAATAGTAGGGTGTCTCTTAAAGCTTCTGCAACTTTATGAATGAATGAATCAACTCTAAGTGAATCTTTTCAGTAGGGCTTTTCTTCCTGTCAAAGAGGTATTTGCCCACTCCAGTTCTCCTTGGTACTTCAGTTGCTTTCTCTACACTATAGAATCTAAGATCCTTCGATTTTTAACAAAGCATTACTTAAGGCACAACTTTGAATCACTGCATCCACTGTTGACTGCGTAATAAAAAGCCATGCAGAAACTGGCAAATAAAAGTGGGATGCTGCTGTAAAAAATCCCTAATACATGAGGCAATGAGTTGGGGACCTGCTGGCAGATGATGAGGAACCCGTCATTGGAGGCTGGAAAAATGTGGTCTGTGTGATGCAGAGAATGAATATATGGTAACACTGCTGCCTCTGGTATCTGGGAAGGTAGATGACAGACCTAACGAATTTGTAGCTCTAGCAGAGAGACTGGAAACCAGGATGTGAGTGGCATGTGTTGGTTACCGTGAGCTGTATTTGACAAGGTAGGACAAGAAACAGATGAGCTCACGAAAGACTGGTATCGTTTGCAAGGAAGAAGAAAAGGGAATAGAAAGGGCCAAGAACAGGGAAGAGGCAATTGCCTTCCATTCTCAAAAGGCAAAAGACCAAGCTGAGAAGGACACTGAAGTCAAAATGCTACTACAACTTAGTCTTAGTAAGGATTAATCTAGGATATGGTCATCACACTGATTGTTAAAATCTCGGAATGGATTAAGATGTTTTAGAGCAAAATCAAATTAAGATTGTAATACTCATATATCCTTTCAGTGGGATAAAACGACTCAGGGAAAAGAAACTACAGATGCTTGTCTAGTGGAAAATCTGCTAGGTTCTCCCAGCAAAGTCTGATAGTCTCATATTATGAGCATCTAAATTGGGAGTGACAAGCATAAGGTCTAAAGGAGAGAGCGAGCAAATCTAAGACATATATGCAGGAAAAACCTCTAGATGTAGTTATTAGCATATGAAGCTGAATGGGATCCATTAAAAGAGGAGCTATGTTTTTGAGAGGGTTATAACTACTAAAAGAATCATTTTTCAGTACTTGACACAACCCTTCAACTCCTAATGCTGTACAGGTAGGAAGTGATCAAATAAAGGCACTCAGCCCAGGAGGAGGCCATGCTTCCCAACACCCACCTTACAGGTGGTCCCAGAAGACCCAGAAGATAATCAGACCAGGGGGGAACTTCTGAGGTTGGAGCCAGGGACCCAGAGAACCATGGACAGAGGCCTTCTCCCAGGAAACAGAACTGGACTCTAATAAAAATGTATCCCATCCCAGGATAAGGGATCTCAAAATTGCTTCCCAGCAAGATTCTGGAATTGCTTGCCAGCAAGATTCTGGAATTGCTTCAGATTAGTGATGCTATGTGACTTCTCTTCTTCCCTTTCCAAATGACAGTGTTTATTGTGCTGATCCTGTCCATTTTCCACTTGTGTGTATGTGTTTGTTCCTATATGTGTATTAGTTGAGGGAGAGTCGGAAGGCTGATAACCTACCTTTTACATTTATTTCGAGGTCTCTGGATCAACAGGAGCCACATCCAAACATGATGAAGACATTACTGCACATCACTCTCTGTTATGGGACAAACCGTATTCCTCCAAAATTCATATGTTGAAGTACTAACCCCCAGTGCCCTAGAATGTGGCATTATTTGGAGATGAGTTCTTTAAGGTGGCCCTAATACAAAATGACTGGTGTCCTTATAGAAAGGGGAAATTTGGAGATGGACACGCACACTGGGAGAATGCCATGTGAAGATGAAGGCAGAGATTGGGGTGATGCTTCTACAAGCCAAGGAGCACCAAAGATTGCCAGCAAACCACCAGAAGCTAGGTAGGAGGCATGGAACAAATTCACTCTCACACTCCCAGGAAGGAACCAACCTTGTAGATACCTTGATCTTGGACTTCTAGCCTCCAGAACTGTGAGACAATAAATTTCTTTTGTTTAAGCCACCTAGTTTGTGGTACTCTGTTATGGCAGCCCTAGCAAACGAACACCTTCCCTAAGGAGGAAACTGCTATGCATCACGTGGACATTGATTGGATGGAACCTTTTGGGTGTCTCCCTTGAGAAGAATATTAAGTGCATTTTCCTTAGCCTGGGAAGAAGAATTTTTCTTAGTGATGACTAGAAAGGCAGACTGAGGTGGTCGTTAGTGCTGATGCAAAATATTTCTAACTCCCCTTCCTTCTGGGCACATAGAGCGATTACAATTGCCTGACTCCTCTGTGGTTAGATGGGGCCATGACACTAGTTATGAGGAGAAGTGATGTGTGCTACTTTCAGAGTAATTTTTTGCCAAAGGGAGATCCTCCTGCCCTCTGCCACCGTGACTGGCAACGCAGCTGCTCTACCATCTTTGTCTTGAAGTGGGGACAATCTAGAACAGAGCCCAAGCCAAAGCATTATGGACAACACATGATGGAGCAAGAAATAAACCTCATGGTTTTGGGAGTGAGGACTTCTTAATTCTGCAGTATCACCTTGTCTATTCTGATACTATCCTTGACTTAAAAATAAAAATCATGAGCCAGCCCTGACGGCCTAGTCATTAAAGTTTGGCGCTCACTCCTTCAGCGGCCCAGGTTTACTTCTCGGTCACAGAGCCACACCACCTGTCTCTCATTTAACATGCCGTAGTGGCGGCTCACATAGAAGAACTAGAACAACTTACAACTAGGATATACAACTATGTACTGGGGCTTTGCAGAGGAACAAACAAGTAAATAAATAAAATGAAAATAAAAATCCTAAGGAAATTAGCTTATTTATTAAACTTTCCTTGGAGAGTATATTTAGACTAATTCCTGCCTGTACTCCTTTGGAATAGTGTGAAACTCCCAGAGATGAAGTGATACCTAATGCACAAGAAACCTTTAAGAATTTCTTCTGACTCCCTCAACCCTCAGCTATCCAGTTTCTCCCTGGAACAAATAATGAGACGGACAGAATTTTCATAGAACAGCTCCTCTCCCGTTCTGATAAATTTTCAAACCTACATTTGTTACTAGTTTGTTTCTAATTTAGCATCTCTACTTTCATCCCATCTTTTAAAAACTACTGCTTCCATTGTCTTTACATTTTTCACCAGCATTCTCTTTAATTTTACAAGGAATCAACAATTCTTTCTCCCTGCTTTTGGTATATAAAACGACTGCACATTTCCAGTATATGTCAAATTCCATTGCCATACCACATGATGCAACCACAAAATTTTAGAGCAAGAAGGGACTTTAGAGATAATCCAGCTGAATTCATAATTTTTTAAGTCAACAAAACCGGTACACAAAGAAATTTTTGGTGCAAAATCATGCAGCTACTTAGGGGGGTGAAGTCAGTTAGGATCCGAGTTAGGTCTTCTGATTCCCAGTTCTGTGGAAGGTAAGTAAAAACAGACTTAAACTTGAATATACAGTGATCCAAAAAATACAGAGTTCAGTGACATTGTGGGAAGAGGGGGAACTTTATGTGGCAAACCTTCCTTGAAATCCTTCCATGATTCTTTATGATCTACTCGTTGAGTTCCAAACTCCTTAGCAGGGCACACATGGTATGTCACAGCGGTTCCTACTTAACCCACGATTTCATCATTTTCCAATGCTCTTGCCCCACAGGGACTGCATGCTCCAGAGTGCTGACCTATTCACTAGGCTCCCAAAGCACTGTAGATGCCTACTCATGTAACTTTGCTCTAGCTAGCTCTTTACAACTGAACAACTGGTCTATGATTCCTTGTTTGGGTATTTCTTGGGTAGTTTAGGTAGTCCTTGTTCCAGTTTCTACTCAATATCATGGGATGATTTAATACTTTCCTCCTCTAAAGTACTTCTGATGTAATGCTATTGCATTTACCGCAGCTGTGTTGTATCACAGGGTACCACCTCCTCATTCTCCTCACTCTATCTGGGCGACCTCACCTGGTTTAGTTCATAAATTTCCAAATCTGTATCTCTAGTCTGGCACCTTCTCATGAATTTCATAATCATATGTGCAAACGCCTCTTAGATGGTGATGACTTTTAAGTGAAACCAACTCTATGGACTCAAAATTGAATCCACATCCACTCCCTCCCCCCCAATTTGCTCCTCTTCCTGTATTTCCTATCTCAATGATGGGTTACACCATATACCTGGTTGCCTCAATTTTACAAAAGGGATATCCTTTACCTGTTCCATTGTAAACATTTATATAGTAGCTACTATGCACCAAATATTTAGCTAGGCATTGGGGACACAACTATGAACAAAGCATACATGGGTTCAGTCATTTACAGGTTGTAGTGTAGTAGTGAGATAAATGACTAAATCAACAATTATCACAAATTATAGTAAATATTGTAAGGGAAACAGAAGGCTGTGGTCATAAATAATGGCAACGTGTGGCGAGAGGAGTACTTAATTCAGAGGGAGTTGTGGAAGAAGGCCTTTCTGAGGGCATGACGTAACATAAGCTTCCTCTGAATCTCTCCAGCAACACTTGGTCAAGCTCGTACTTCATCCGTACTACGGAGAGTGTCCTAACTTGTCTTCTGCCTCAAGTCTCTTGCCTTCAACTCGTCTATTACCTGAGTGCTACCAGAATGACTTTTAAAAGTGTTGATCAAGCCATCTTCTGTTTGTGTTGCTGTTAGAATAACCTTCCTAAATGGTAGATCTAATTGTTATTTCCCAAGCCAAGGTCCTTCAAAAGCTTTATGGAAGCCATCTAAAAATACAAGGACCTGCAAGATGTGACCTCTGTCAGTCCCAAGCCACTTGCTAACCAGCACTCTTTGCCCTATTTTACTGAAGTAAGATTCTGCTAAGCTTTTACACAGAGAGCCTTTGCCTGGAAATACTTCCACGCTCCTTCCCCTGGCTAACTCCTAATCCACTTTCAAGAGTCAACTCAAATGCAACTCCTTTCTACCAGATATTCCTAGACTATCTAGTGTGTTTATATATCTTTCTTACAGGCTCCTATCATTCTCAGAGCATGCTGCCAGCACAGTACCAACCACACTTCACTATCTATGTTTCATTCCTTAGACTATAACAGGGCGGTGTTGCTTTTGTGTTCCTATCTCTAACGCTTAGCACAGTGTCTGCCATGCAGAAGAGACACAATGTTGAATGATTGAATGAATTAATGAATGATATGTAGGTTTTTTTCAGGTGTGCAATAATCATACTTAATCTTGTATTTCTAGCACTTAACAAAAAATAGACACTCAAAGAATGTTTTCTGAATGAACTCTTAAGAAGAATGCTGTGTAGTTGTGTGCTACAATGGTAACGTAAAAGATAACCCAAACAAAAATTATGCATAACTAATTGTAAACTTATGTGTGGCTCTGAAATTCAAAGATCTAAAACTAGAAATTGGAAAACATACATTCATTCAATTTTTATCACCTTATCCTTTTATTTTACTCCTTTGCATGATTCCGCATTACTCTTTCTGGGTTGCTGAATCTTGTATTCTAATAATTGGACACACTCCATTTGAAAAATGAGAAAGCCCATCTTCCTAGAATAGCACATGGTTAAGGAAGAATATATAACATTTTTATTATTAATTTCCTTAGGTAACTGACAAGAAAATTGTTTTCTACTTGACAAATTATATTTTTGTGAATTTCCATAAATTGAGCATACTTAAAATGAAGACTGTCTGTCTAATCTCATTTCCACTGGTAAATGACTGCTTAATGCTAAAAGAGTCAGTTCCTCTTTTCTGTTTATTGAGGAGAATTTAGTCCTTTCACATTATGTAAAACCAAAGCAATCCTTATTTCCTGTTTTCCAGATATCTTAATGTTTCTGCCAAACTACTCATCCCTCTGTTTTTAATTAGTCTGTATATAGTGCTGTCTTTATTTCAGGATGTTCACATTTTCATTTTAGTCAATTTTTCTGTCTTTTTCCTGCTAATCTAACATTCAGTAGACAATGTAAATATTATATGAAATAGTGCTTACAATTTGATTAATTTCTGAGACAAATTTTTTCTCAAATTCCTTGCTTCAGAATGGTAAGATAATATTTTCACTCTGAAACCACATTGATAAAATTTTAAAGACCAGTAATGCTGAAATTTAAGCACAGGAACATTCATTTTACAGGTTAGTGTAATAAAAAGTTCAAAGTAGGATGTGGCAATAGTTTTTAAGTGTAAATCATTTCATTTGTGAATATATGCAAATGTTGACTAATTTCTATGAGTTTTACGCATTTGAGTTTAGTCGTACATTTAAAAAACAGTTCTTCAATCGTGTGTGTAAAAAACTAAATGAAATTGTCAGATTATAATTTGTGATTAGAGCTCATTTGTTAGAACAAACCAAATACTTTGGGCTTAAAAAAGATAGGAGGGTGAAAGAAACCACCTCTCAGTGAAAATCACATGAACGGATAAGTTTAACAGGATCTTGTAACATGACAGAATTCATAATGAAGGAGAAAAAGACCTCCTTTCACATGGATGGGAGTCTATAGATCACCCTACACAACATGAAAGATTAATGTATGTTATACATTAAATTACATAATACATTATATATATATATATAAAAGATATATAATATATGTATAAAAGTTATGTATATATAAAAGATATATATTGGGGCCAGCCCTGTGGCCCTGTGGCATAGTGGTTAAGTTTGGTGCTGTCCACTTTGGCAGCCCTGGTTCACAGGTTCAGATCCTGGGCACAGAACTGCACTACCCATCAGCCACAATGTGGTGGCGATCCACATATAAAGTGGAGGAAGACTGCCACAGATATTAGCTCAAGGCTAATCTTCCTCAAGCTAAAGAACAGGAAGATAGGCAACAGATGTTAGCTCACAGCAAATCTTCCTCAGCAAAAAAAAAAGATTTATATTCAGATTCTCAAACACTCCCCGTCTATGAAGCCACATCATTATCAGTAGACAGCATAAGGTGATTTTTGACATTGCCTGGCTAATCAGCTAATATCCAAAGTGTACATCAAAACCAACTTGTGAGGCTGCCATAAATTCTTGCTATGGTTAGATTAGAATTAATTTTTCTGTAATTGTTTATTTAATTAGAGCTTTATTTTCCTCTCTAGCTTAATCTTAATTTTATAATCTTAAATAATATAGTAGTCCTAATGAAATGGTTAGATAACTATTAAGGAAGTTGAAATTTACTTAATGTAAGTTCACATTTTGTTTGTTGCCAAGTAAAAAGAATGTCAATTTAAAAAATTAAAATCCAATTTTAGCAAGGACATCTTAGTCTTAATTTGTTTTTGCAAAATATAGGACATAAAAATTAGTATTCCCATTCAAAATATCTGAGACATACTTTATGGATGATATTATATTCATCCTCATAAATTACTTGAGAGTAGGCATTCCAAATCAGACAGATAATTTATCTTATCTGTGTAATCAGACGTAACTCAATAAATAATACGTTAAATGACATTTATAGAAACTTGGAAGGAAGATATTTCCATTTTGGAGCTGGGTTAGGATGCCATTTCTCGTATATCAAAGAAGTCTGTGTAATAGTAAGCTCAAGATAATCATCTTTTCGGTGGAATAGTTCAAGAGGTAGCATAATTTCTCTTGGCCAAAAGATGACTGTGAGTTATCTTGCTGTCTTTGGAGAAGAAAGACAAGAAAAGAAAGTGCCACCAATTGATGTATTAGGGACATTTTAAGAAAGATGACCTTGTAAGCCGGTTCTCTATGGCCCAAAGGAAGAGGAGTAGTACACGTTCTGTGGAATCAGATGGGAGAGAAGGGCTGGGCCCTTCACACTGAGCATAGTGCTTGAATAGCAGCAGACGAAGGAGGTAGCGGGGGCGGCAGATGAAGATGAGGACAGTGTTTCAAGTTATCGTTTAAATGAGCATGTTTATTCCATTACAGATACTATTTCTGATTTAAAGCTTTACAACATATTGCATCCACAAGACAACCCTACAAAGTAAACATTATCTCAGTTTCCAGATGAGAAAACTATGACTTCTGGAGGTTAAATACCTCCTTAGGTGACATATATATTTAATGATGGAGTTGGCATCTTTATTACTTCAAAGATCATTCTCCGAACCACCACACCAATCTGTCTTTTACTTCAATTAGTGTGGAATCCTGCAGGACTATACTCCAAAATTTGTAGTTCCATGAAATTCCAAGGAAACTTAATTAGAACCTTTTGCTTTGACAGACGTGCAGCTTTAAGAAGACGAGTATACTAAATTTTATCTCAGTGGGCTGCTGCTGTTTAAATTAGAGGTGTTAGCACTTTTAGAGGTCTTCCAAAGTTCATAGTCAGAGGTAACTGCTACTCCGTCATAAATAAACTAACCTCTTTAACAGTCCTGGTGCATACGTGGTAAAGTGGAAAGGTTAGAGAGCTGCACAGGTTTGGAATGGAACCTCTTCGTGCACCGTACATAATAAATTGAATTCATGTAAGGCAGGCTTGGCAGCAGAAAATGCAGCAGTATATTTCTGTTGGCTGAAATCGCCATTTTTTTTGTCAGAAAAGCAATTCTGAAATGTTTATTTCCTGCACATTTATAAGACTGCTTGGAAAACCCACTACTCAAAGATTAACCTTGCAGTTATTTAAATTTCTGAGATGCTAAATTTATAACCTCCATCACTATATAGGCTATGCTTCTAACTAAAATTAAAGTTTCACAATTCATTAAATAAAAATGAATTTATCTATTTTAAATGATGGTGATTAGCATTAGTCATAAAAAAACTGAATTTTTACCTTATCTGGTAAAGGATTTTGAAGGCCTCGTGATAAATGAGATATTGAATAAATCTTGATGAGAAGTAACATAGCACAGCAGAGTCAAAAGCAGCATTTTATAGTCACACAGACGTGGGTTTGAACACATCTTACCTCTTTCTAGCTCTGTGATCTTTGGCAACTCATATAAACTGTTTAAGTCTGTCTCTTTGTTTGTAAATGTGTAATGTTATCTAGAACTCTAGAGTGTGAGCTTTCTGAGGGGCAAAATTTGCCTGTCCTGTTTTCCATCGAACTGCCTCACCACTAACACTCTATCTACACACATGAGGTGCTCAAAAACTTTAGCTGAATAATTATCCATCTTCCCGAATTGTTTTGTAGGTTAAAATAAATTATGTGACTAAAGTATCTAGCACAATATCTGGCAAAAATAAATACACAGTCAACGAATGTTAGTTTCTTTCTCCTGTGGTTAACTCAAGATATGTTTTTAATCTTTTATTTTAAATCTTTTTTTTTTTAACTTTCGTTAAAGGAAGTAATGAGAAATGACTTATCAAATAGGGAAAAGGCACCATCAAAGTCAAGAAAGGCACAAGAAATCTCCAGTTCAGCATGTTGGTCCAAGATGAGTCAAAACTCAAGTCTGGAAAGTTCATTAACGGGGGAGATGCAGGACCGCCATTTTGACTGGTAAGGACTGATTAGTACCAACCAGTACAATACCGGGAGAAATCATTACATATCGACATTTCTGATTTTGTGTGTCAAACATTTTACAAAGATAACTTCCAAGTAAAGCATGAAATATACACTTGAACTACAGAATTGAAGCGTAGTGGCCATAGTGGTGAATAGTCTTGTCCAAAACACTGAAATCACTTGCTTATCTTATAAATAAATGACCTGTCTGCTCAAATTGTTATTCTTTCAACAGATATTTATTACTCCCTGCCATGGTGACAGGCTAGTATATATTTTTATGTTCTTCCATAAATTTTAACATAGACCCTTAAAAACTCTAAGTATGCAATCAATGCAGAAGGAAAACAGGGAAAAAATGCAGAGGGAAGGACACTGTCAATCTTTAGATAAATGTAGATTTGGTACTAGATAAAGATTATAAAATTTCATGACATTTTAATCTTTTACTTTTGGATGGAAAGATTAAGTTTTTATTTGGGAGTTTAGTGAAGAGTTCTATGCTAATAAAATATTCTGTTTAACATTCTAAGATAGTTCTGTAACACCTTAAAAATCATCCTAGAATTTTGGCTATGAAGTTTTTTGGTCCCAGGTCATATTTTTGTTAAAAATTCACATGAAAATTGACCCAGTAAAATACTTAAAAGTTGAACAAGTTTATCATAAACTTGATTCCCATTACTTTCTGGATTTCTTGTTTTTAAAAGTTTTTCAATTCTCCTTCTCTAATATAACTTCTGTTGAAAATCCTTATAGAACAAAAAGGTTATTCAGACATTTTACCAGTAGTAGTTTTACAATTTGGTAAATGCTGTCACCATGAGTAATCAGTAATAAGATATTTTTTAAAGTTCAGACTCTGTTACAACAATTCCCATTTCTTCAAAATACACTTTCCTGAATACTGATTGATACTCCAGTTATCCCCAAATTAAAGCAAGGCCACACCATAGCCAAATTGTGAAGTTGGTTAAAATGAAAGTTCTATGTGCTCAAATTTCACAATGTTCACCCCCATTCACTCATTCATTGATTCAACATTTCTTGAACAACTTCTGAGTGACAGATCCCAACAAGGCATATTTCATAAATACGAGAAGCTTTAGTCTAGTGGGAAATTCTGCATAATATTCTAAGTTCTATGATAAATGCATGCTGGGTGAACATGTGTTATAGGAGCATAGTTAATGCTTACGTGAGAGCTGGCACTCAATGTTTCAACTATACTGAAGAAGGATTCAAGAAGATAAAAAAGGGAAAAGGTATTTGTCACAGGCAGAGAAAACACACTTGTAAAAGCACAGAAGAGAGAAGTAACATGATGCCATCCAAGGTACATTTATGGAAATTTGATCTATTTTGGAGAGAGAGGGAAGATGTTAGCAGAAAGCTAGGAGTCAGAAAATAACAGGCCTTGTGTCCTTTTCCTGAGAGTTAATCGAAATGACACAATCAAGTTTTGGTTTTAGAATAATCATTCTGTTATGAGTGTAGAAGGGATATAGGGCTAAATAGGGCCATGTGTGCAGCTGTGCATGTTGTACACTGCACAACATCACTCATGCAGATTACAATGTGAATGGCTCCCCTTGGAGTTGTGCAAAATATTGGCCTGGTGTCAGAAGTTGAGAGAAGAGAATCTAGTATCAATCCTGAACATTTCCCTATCTTTCAAGTCCAGTACACAGTACCTTCATTTTGTTGTCCTTATACCATCATCAAACATTACTCTCATTATGCTTCATTCATACTAATGAATAAATGACTGATATCAATAAAAAATGTTAGCTCCCACAATTTATAGATGAATAAGCAAGGAGTAGTAAAGAAATTCAGCTCTAACTCTAGAATTTCAGGCAGGAGTGAGACAAAGGAGATTATTTTAGGCACTGAAATCCATTCGCCATCCATTCCCTCTTCTTTAAGTCAACGGTGTAATAATATGGACACTCTTTACACACCACCTGGAAAACTTCTTAAAAGGAAGATTTCCTAGCTCCATCTAAAACCTTGTCAATCAGAATCTCTGGGAAACTCCCTAGGCGATATTAAATTGCTAATCCATGGAGTGATGGCTTTAAAATTGCTCCCCAGGGGGAAGTGACCATTCTACTCTGTACAGGATAAAATCCAGATCTGTAAACTCATGGTTTACCTAGATTTGAAAATTTCCATCAAATGAAGAGCACAATTACAGGACTCTTCTCTGAGGCACACTGATTTAGGAAATTGAGATTTCAATATCTTAGACTATCGATCACTGTTCAGAAACACTCAGGAAACACACTCTTATGAAGTTAGCTCCTCTACTCTAATGGAAACTTTCCTATATAACAATCACCTAAACAACTTCATATTCAGGAAAACTATTGCCTTATTTTATTTTATTTCTCAATCAATTTGAATGGCCAGAAATGTCTTTCTCATTATTCCATCAAAATCTGACTCCACTTGTTTTCTATCCATTTGTCCAAATAGTATCTTATAGGACTACAATGAGAAAAAAATCTCACTCCCCTTTTATGTCCTAACACTTTTGATGACTCAAGAATGCACACTTTTTCTCCCACATTCTTTCTAAATATGCTGATCTTCTGTGTGAGTGCTTCAGCTTTTCACTACCCTTCTTGACACCTGGCACTCAGAATGGAATACAACATGGCAGGCCTCATCTGGCCAGTGCAGATTTTACTGAATTAATCCTTCTGCTATATATGCCATAACCACTACCGCTAATGGAGCCCAAGGTGGCACTTGCTGTCAGAAAAGCCATATGATATTGGGTTTGAAGTCAACTCAAATCTTTAAGCCTTATTTTTTGTTTCTTCATTTGTCTATAACAAACATGCAGGTACTTTCCATACTGGAATTTTACTAGAAATTTAGGTGCAAATTTTATTTCTTCCTCTTCAGTTTAATCTTATTAGTTTAGCATTTTAACTGGAGTTTAATCAGAATATAGTCTATATCTTTAATCTGTCATTCATACATTAGCTGCATATCCCATTTTTTAACATGAAAATGTAAGTGTGTATCCTTTTGTCTATGTTAATCATTGAGAAAATTGTTAAATAGGGTGGCGCCTGAATGGGTTTGAAATTCTTATTCTTTGATTCTGCTCTGCAAAACCTATTCTACCGTGTATGCAAATATGACAACTCTTACAAGGTTATGAAAGAAGAGATGAATACACTATCTGTAACCCTAACTCCCACATAAATGATTAAATAAACTTTAAAGATAAAAACATATAGAACATCTTTGTCTTTGAGCTAACATCTGTTGCCAATCTTGCTCTTTTTTTCTATGTGAGCCACCATCACAGCATGGCCACTAACAGACGAGTGGTGTAGGTCTGCGCCTGGGAACCAAATCCGGGCTGCTGAAGCTGAGTGTGTTGAACTTAACCACTAGGCAACTGGGGCTGACCCAACATCTTTGTCTTTTAAGCTGTTAAAATAACCATTAAATATTTATATGCAATGTATAGAAAGTAACACTTTTAGAAGACATTGTAGCAATAGATAATATCAGTTTCCAATTTTATAGTTTCTTTACATGAAGCTATTTTAACAAAAACTTATGAACAGGTTAACAAATAGGTTAAAAATCTATTAATAGGTTAACAAAGTTAATCTACTTAGAATATGATATTTTATGCTAATAAAATTTCTTGTATTCTTTTCTGAATATCTCTAAAGAGAAAATCATTTTATTTTTTGCTGGGAAAGATTGTCCCTGAGCTAACATCTGTACCAGTGTTTCTCTATTTTGTATGTGGGACACTGCCTCAGGATGGCTTAATGAGCAGTACATAGGTCTGCGCCTGGGATCCAAACCTGTGAATCCCTGGCTGCCAAAGCAGAACATGCAAACTTAACCACTAGACCACAAGGCCAGCCCCGGGTGACTTTATTTTTAATACAGGGCATGCTTATGACTACACTCATGTATTTATGTTAACTCATTTCTGGATACATATTTATGACTATAGTGGTCATATACCAGCTTGTTTCAAATGGTATTTAAGTAGATATTACTTGTATACATATTTATCAGTGTGCTCTGCTTAAAGGCAAAAAACAAAAAACAAGCGTCTTGCTTGTCTCCTTGAAAAATGAATCTTTTCTACATTCCTTTCTATATTCTATAATTCTTTTCCACACTCTCTATATTCTGTAAATTCCCACATGGTCAAATATAGTGAAATATTTCCATATTCTGTAAATTCCCACATGGTCACATATAGTGAAATAAATTTAACTAAACATACATCCATTAATGAGAAAAAATGTATACATTATGAAAAAGTTTAATGAGAATACTTCTAAGCAATCATCTACCAATTAACAAAAAGTTTGAATCAAATATAGCATAATATTAATATTTATTAAATCTAAGTGGTGAGTAGATGGTTTTTGTACATTGCTGTATCTTGCTGCAGGTTTAAAATATTTTATAATATAAAAAAAGAAAGGCTTCAACTATTTGATATTTAACATAACATAGCATCTCCCATGTTCTAGATAAGCACATAATATGTATAATGCGCTGTTCATTTCAGGAAAATTGTTTACTTCCTATACTGCATCTCCCAACTAAAATTTTCATGACAACCAATGCATAAGATGATGAAAACTGAACTTCCTTTAAACATCTGGAAGTCAGAGACATTACTTACATTCCTATTTTTGTTATTACTTTTTGGTAGAAATTCACTCCATATAAAAATAGTTAATATTTTAAAGTAGCTAATAATGTCCATAAAGCACTTGTAGGGAAGTTTAACAATAAGCGGGAGCTATCATGTATTAAAAGTAGATTTAAATGCTTTTTCTTTTTTTATGAGAATTTATCAAGAGCAAATAACATCCATAATAAAAAGAAAGGTTTCTCTTATTCATGCATAGGCACAAAAACTAATCGAATTCTAATGAAATATATATAATGTAATCTTAGTGATGCATTTAAACCTATAGTGTTATTTAAAGAAGATACTAATATTATTTCCTATTCCAAGCTGGCACTGAATTAGTAGCAGTCTGCATGGTAATAATAAGAAAAAAAAAAAAGAACAAATGCTTTTTAAGGAAACTTCAGTTTGGTATGATTATTTATCATGTGAAGTTAAAATAATGCCTTTTCCTCTCCTGTCTTTTTCCATAAACAAAAGCCACAGTGCCAAGACCAAAACATAAGAAATAGTAAAATTATATATTTTTCTTCGTTTTGAACCAAAATAGCAATGCCAAGTTCAGTTTGTTCCATTGGTTTTAAGCCAAACAAAAATGGCAAAAAATAGTGAAAAGCCCGGTCATATCATGTGTCATGAGTTTCTATTAAAGTCCTTATGTAAATTTCAAATCTCTGTGCTGCCTGAGACACAATCACTCTTGCACTTAAAAAGTCCATGTCATGGGAGCAAAGGGAAAAGGGAGGAGGAGGAAGGAGCCAAACTGGCCTTGAGAATGAGAAGAACACTTCTTCCGATACGCAAAAGTGTGCATTTAAATTTTGTCTTCTCCTTAATACCAACATGACCAATTTTCCTCATATCATAAAGTCAGTTTACAGTTCAAGTAATAAAATGCCACCCTACAATACAGCATCACAGATATTAAAATGAGGGGATCTCAACCTACCTGTATGCAAAAGCAGAGGAATAGCATAAATAAACAAAAGAATAAATTTTTAGCCTTATTAATCATGCATTAGAAATAATTTCACTACATCCTAGGGGGTTGCTATATTTTATTATGGATTAACGTAATTTCTTCAAGACACACTGGTTCAGCAAAACTTATTTGAATAAATTAAATTCTAAGTTCATAAATTTGAGCATGTTTTCAGTTATTTTAGAAATATTTACTAAAAATCTACCATGTGTTAGGTTGCCATAATCAGCATAAAATAAACCTGATCGCTGGAATTATACTATTTAGTGAAACTTATTTAAAGTCCTGGTATTTTTATACATCAAGAAGAAGACAAAATTGTTCTAGGATTAGATTTTACAAACTTACTTAGTGCATTGAAATATTTTTGAAAAATCATACAAAGGCCTAAAAATACAATAAACATGCGTCATACTGCCACATTTTTGAAGTACCAGAGGAGAATTGTCAACAAGTTATGGCAGCAAGTCACCCTAATTCTAACTAGGGAAAACAAGCAGTAAAACTGGGTTAAAACATGCCAAACCCCCAAACCGTAATGCCCAGAATCAACAGCTTTTACATAGGTTTCTAATCGTCTCATGGTTACGATGGTCATGTCCTTATCTTGCTTCATGAAATGATCTTTTCTCTATTTACTAATCCTTTTCCCTTGGGTCTCTTCTGCCTCATCTTTGATAGATAACTTCTTTCCATCCCTCTGCTCCAATCCTTTGAGAACTAAAGCTTTTACATCTGTTTGCACTTCTCTCTATTCCTGACTGATCACATTGGTTTACTTTTGAAATTTCTGCTCCATCTGTTTGTCTTACCCACAATCTCCTTCTGAGAGTTTTTTTCTCCCAAACCTTTTTTTTTTTAATTGCTCTTAAGTGTGCATCCCTGATGCTGTGTGAACAACTTTCTGTAGGCTTGGGGTTAAAAGGATTTGAAAAGAAAATTCTAAGATGCAAATAGTTGTAGAGATCCAAGTGTGAAACTGTCACCCAGCAGTATGTAACCAAAGGGCCACAGCATCCAGCAAGCAAGCTATTTTGATTCAAGTTTCATAGCCTGCGGATTTCCAATAAGAACACGCTTTAACTTATAACACTCAGTTTTCCAGGACTTGGTCATTGCATAAGACATTACCACAAAAACAAAAAAACAAAAAACCCCCTAAGATCTGGAAAATCAAACCTGACAAGAAGCTTCATTTTGGTGACTTTCAAGATAATTTCAGTTCACTGATATCTCTAATGTTTTTCCAGGATTTTGCTTTTGAATTATTAGCACCAGCTCCTTGGGTTTACTTAATTTTACACAACGGCTGTATTCTACACACAATGGGACATTTAATGCTGAGAACAGAACTGCCCAGAAATCTTCATTCTCCAATGCAAAATTTTGTAAAAAATCAGTAGTTTGGATGACAATAAAAAATCATGTGGGGAATGCTGTTAAATAACCTTTTAGTTTGTCCCCTAAAATGGAAGTAACAAAAAATTTCTAGACTATAAATAATGTTATGTATTAGAAATACATACTTTTACGTATAACCTGGATATGCATTACTAATAAATTAAATAAAAACACTTATTCTCCCCAAATTTTTATAAGTTGTACCAAGAAGGTATCAGAAACCTGCACCTTGGTGTTCCCACAACCATTTATTATTTCCTTTGCCTTAATTCACCCTTCTAGTTAACTGGCCTTCCAACTGCCACATGACCTCCTTCAGCTCACCTCACTTGCACCTATTGCTCTGTATGATGGTTTGTTCTAGTCATTAGCTCTCAGTCTTAGATTTTTCTCTCTTATGAAAATCTAATGATATTCAGCACAATCTTTTTTTGTTTTTTTTTCAGGAAGATTAGCCATGAGCTAACATCTGCTGTCAATCCTCCTCTTTTTTTTTGCTGAGGAAGACTGGTCCTGAGCTAACATTTGTGACCATCTTCCTCTACTTTATATGTGGGACACCTGCCACAGCATGGCTTGACAAGCGGCATGCAGGTCTGCACCCAGGATCTGAACCAGTGAACTCCAGGCCACTGAAGTGGAATGTGGGAACTTAAGCTCTGCACCACTGAGCCAGCCCCTCAGCACAATCTTTTTTCATCAGTTTTATCTCTAGAGTAAAAATTTTAAAATCCACCCCCAAAACTTCCCTTTTAGAGTATGTTTTCACAACTAACGAAGAACAAGATGTTACTTTATGCCAGAGATTGCATAAAACCACCCAGCATGCAATAAAAATGATTTCCCTTTGTCAGATATTGCAATTCAAAGATAAAATTAAGAATTCCCAAGCTGGCATATTTTCCTTCTGTTACTCTAGCAAGTGGAAGGCAATACTTTAGAGCTGCAAGATTTGTTTCCAGAATGTTTACATTTACTTTATAGGAATGTAAATGCAAAATACTTGCATTAATTAATTTTCTTAATTAATTTGATATACTGAGATATCTAAAAAACAAGGAACATAAAAAAAGCTGCAAAGACAAGAGTGGTCAGAACTTGTCTGTGCCTTAAAGTGTTAGGTATTATTATTCTTTTTCTTTCTTTCTTCCTTTTTTCTTGGTGAGGATGATTTGTCACTGAGCTAACATCCATTGCCAACCTTCCTCTTTTTTGCTTGAGGAAGATTAGACCTGAGCTAACATCTGTGCCAATCTTCCTCTATTTTGTATGTGGGCCGCCGCTACAGCATAGTTTGATGAGTGGCGTAGGTCCACGCCTGGGATCTGAACCCATGAACCCGGGCCACCAAAGCAGAGTGCACAGAACTTTAACCACTTGGCCATGAGGCCGGCCCGTTACTCCTTTTAACGTACGCTTATGTAAACTTAGTAAATTTGACTATTACTTAAGCTATTTAGAGCTCCTGCAGATAAACACCTGTCATCTATAGCTGCTTATTTCATTTCTTTGTTTTGTTTCATATAATATACCAGCAGGTTCTGATTTGGCAAAAACAATCATAAGGCAGTGCCCGTGTCATGTGAATGATGTTCCCAGTTCCGAGATAAGAGGGTCATTCAATAAGTATTAAACAACATGCCTGCTAATCTATACACATGAGGGGAAGCATAACTGCCAGCAGCAATTTTCCCTTTCCTTTTATTTCTGTGGACTTGTTTGATTCCTGTTCATTGATGGCCTCTTAGAGAGACCAGGGCCTTTAACAAAGAGTAACTTACTCAAGGTCATCCATCAGGTCACCAGAAACACATGTTCCGTGCAACCACTGCATGGACAGAGCCACATTCTCTTTCAGGCTGTCTCTCTCAATCACTGGAATGCTTCAGTGTAGAAAGGGTGCATTTTTTTTTCCTCTTTAGTTTTCTAGGACATGATTCCACTGTGAGTAAACTACCTCACAATGAATTGAATATGCTCTTTAAAATTGCTGTTCAGTACACTTAAAGATGGAATTTGAAAACCCCAAAGCATATATGCTTGCAGAAGCATTTTCCCATTTTCCTACATGAAGTGTCAAAATTAATCAGTAAATATTTATTATGTTCTAAATGCATGGCAAAGAGATTATGCTATAATCTCAGTGGTTTTCAACCAGAAGCAATTTTGCTTCCCAGGGGACACTTGACAACGTCTGGAGACATTTTTCATTATCACAACTGGAGGATGGGGAGTTTGCCACTGGCATCTACTGGGGAGAGACCAGAGATGCTGGAGAAGTAATAAACCACTGAGTTCAGTTGTTAAAGAGAAACACCATTTCCCTCCTCTGAACCAAGACAAACGGAGATAGATGTCTCCGCATCCTCTTGACACTGTTGTGGACGTTTTCAAAAATATCTCTACGAGGACAAAATTTCTAAGACTGTGTCTTATAAAGTTTTTCTCTGCAAATTAAAGACATAACACTATAACTGGATAAAAGTAATTTCACAGAATCAGTGGGAGGGTAAAAAAGATTGTTCAACAGTGTAGATTTAATTGGTAAAATTTGAAACACCTAGAGGAGGATTTAATGGAGAAGATGGGTATGAAATATCCATCTTTGTTTTATTTCACATAACATACGAGAAGCTTCTGATTTAACAAAAACAAGTGTAAGGCAGTGCACGTGTCATATGAATGATGTCCACAGTCTTCAAGATAAGAACATCATTCAATAAGTATTAAACAAGCAGGACCTTTCGTGTCACTGTCGTATGATGACAAAGCCACTCCTAAGATGTGTAGGGCCCAGGCAAATATTTGATGTGTGGCCCCTGTCCATATAAACAAAATTCAGACAAACCGCACAACACATGAACCAAAAAAAGAAAAACACCTTCCATGGAGAGTTGCCAAAAAATGAAATTATTATTGGAATGAGTTCCAAACCAGTGGTAACAGTTGTTAGATTAATATGTGGAAAAGAGAAAAAAGAGAAGGAAGTGAAGGTAAAAAACACTATGTTTGCAGAAAAAGTAACACAGGCAGCCAGGTTCATCTAGGGCATGAATTACTCCTTGGTAACACATCAGGCATTTGGGAAATGTAATAATGGACTCCCAGTTTGCTCACATTAATCCCTTGAAATAAATTCCTGGGAAGTCTGGACGGTGGTCCACAAAATGTGTTAAATGGAGTTAACTTTAATAAATTTATATGGTATTGTTCCAGGTAAGTCGGCAAGGCATGTAAATTATTCTTCAACCTCATCTTATAAAAAAAAAAAATACTTAACACAGAAAAGAACTGGTCTGTCACAAAATTAGACCACTAGGAGGCAAATCCTTAGGTTCATCAATTTCAGGAGCTATTATTAACAGACCCATTCTCTTGAGTACTCAAGTAGGCAAGATACTGAAGTACAATAATTTATCGAAATTCATCCTTCAGACGTAAAATAGCATTGCAAAAGCTAA
Source organism: Equus asinus (assembly GCF_041296235.1). NCBI lineage: Eukaryota > Metazoa > Chordata > Mammalia > Perissodactyla > Equidae > Equus > Equus asinus. The sequence goes on along the minus strand of NC_091811.1, from coordinate 31,429,186 downwards.
CTCATCTAGGTAGATGCTTCTTATTCTAGAAGTTTTAAAGTTTGGAGATTCCAGTAGGTGGTAGACAATTAAAGCCATGCTACTCAGCAGGACACAGATCATTTTCAAGTATGCTGATAGCCTCATGCACCTAATAACTTTTTTTTTCCCTACCAGAATATTCAGTTATTTTCTTGCTTGCACGTATAATACTTCAATTATTTAGGAATATACTAACCAGAATTTCATTGTCTAAAAAAATACTCCAATCATTTGAAAACTAAGATAGATCACACAAAAAGCTGTTTCTTCAATAAGTGGTTCCCAGTCCAGTGGATAAAACCTGGCTAGTAGTCAGTAAGTCAATAAGAATGCGCCAAATGACTAAAGAACTTCCTAGTCTCTAACTATTGATAAGTAAGGGTCTGCTGGTGCCTACTACATTAAAATGTTGGGAAGTTCACAAATTCACAAATTGACCTAATCTTTTCCCACAAGGACCCTCAACTAAGTGAAAATTAAATTATTGGTTCCTTGGAATCCCCTCCTGCCACCTTTAAGCTTTTCAAAGGAGAGCAATTTTATATTGCCTCTCTTACCTTCCCACTGGAAAACTTTTCTTCAAGAATTTAAAGGAAAAGAAAAAAAAAAAAGAATTGCCTTCTGAGAATTTCATCCCCTGACTTCATTTGGTATTACTGGGAATGCTGCCAGAGGAAAGAGCTTTGTATGCTGCTGGAAGATTATTTATCCGTGAGCATCTTCCCTAATTTGGATGATCTATTATTTGAGAGCACATATTTAAAAAAAAAAAAAGAAGAAGAGGAAGATCATCCAGAAAGCTGTGAGTGAGATGACAAATTATGTCAGAGAATTATTGAGAACAGAGTAAATAAATCAATTTGAATTAAATTCTTGCTGAGCCTGAAGAGTCATATGCAATAAAGTGTTGGAATTTACTTGAAGCAAGATAAGCACTTTCCTATATAATAAGTATTTTATATGAAAGGTACATCTTCTTATCTATAATAATGCACATATAATTTTGGAGGCCTACATCAAATTTGAGAAAATCTCTTATTTGGTAAGGTAAGCACATGGGGGAAAACCAGGAGAAGCTTAACTCTATCCTGATAATAATTAATGCCCTCATTACAAGCTGATTATTTTTTATCCTCTGAGCTAAAGCTGACTTGAAATAAAACTATATGCTTCTTGAAGGCCAAAGTTGTTCAGTTCATTTTTGACTCCTAAAAGGCTAAAAAAGTGCCTGGCATATATTGGTGTTTTTTGAATCAAAGTAAAATGAAATTTGTCTTGCAGGCTACTCAGTGACAGCTGCGGCAGGCTCAGCCTTCTAACTAGGCATTTCTTGATTCTCAGACACCAAGCCAGTCCCCTTTTTTAGCTATCGGAAAAACAGTTACTCCATATAGTTTCCACTGTTGAAGATTTCCACGATCACATCCTCAAGTTTATGCCTCCTTTCTATCAAGGTAACTGAAGTCATTAGGCTCATAGTATTTCTTTCATGTTATGCTATTTATCCCTATTTCTTTTCTCTTGTTCTGGTATAGATGTCTCTGCTTTCTTTCCAAAGCTTCTTCATTCGTGCTTTTTGATGGATTTGTCCAGTAGTGCATTTGAGAACATGAGCTGTTTTCCTGAATTAGAGTCAATGGCGGGGTTTGGAGTGGGGACTGATGGAGCGTGAGAAAAACACACAAACAGGTACCAAAAGGGCTGCTTTGGAAGAAAATATCTCTCCTTCCCTAAACCACACTATTTTCTCAATTCTTAAACAGGTCGCCATTGAGAATTTTCAGTGTTTTCTTCTCTACACTGATTCTTTTTCTTTGCTATTAATAATTATTGGCACACATCTCACCTTTGCATAAAAAGAAATGTCAGTCCCTTCTGCTGCCATCTCTTTCTTAATCCTACCTTTCCTTTAAAACAAAACTCTTCCGAGAGAGTCTTCTACTGTCTTACACTATTCTCTTCTTAATTTCTCTATTCTGCTTTCCACCACTTCTTGATCAAAACTGCATTCTCAAAGTTCACTAATGCCTGCTAATCACTAAATCCAAAGGCATTTTCCATGTTTTTTGCTTTCCTGAACTTTAGTTTGTGGTCTCAGCCCTGTTCTTGGTGTAACTTGATAGTACACTACTTTCAATTCTCAATTACTTCTCCTTCAGCTGGTCTCCAGTGAGACCATGTGCATGTTTTAATTCTCTCCCAGACTCCTCCCAGCCCTTACAGTGAGCCTTCCCCAAGAATCACCCTTTCTTCTGTTTTTCTCTTTTAATATTCTTCTGGGATCTATCTCCTGATGTAGGTCAATTATCACATGTATGATTAGCATTCTCAAATTGACATCTTCTGTTTTAATCTGGCAACAGAGCACCAGCACAGTACCTCAAGCATTTGTCTGAAATTCCCTTTTGGGATTGCTATCTTCACTTCTCACTTAACACTCCTAACATTAAACTCATCATCGTCCCTGTAAACTGATCTGTGTTAATGGCATGAATTCTTCAAGTACTGGATTTCAAACTCCTGACCCTCTTTACTTCCTTTTCATATCTAATCAACAACGTATGACATTCCCTGGATCCTTCCTTCACAGTAGTTTCTGCAAGAGTCCCTAGCCAATAAGTGTTTGCAAAGCAGTTATAAGGAAAATTCACACATATCCAAGCATGTCCCACACTCTGCCAGTTCAGACTTTTATTCAAGCTTTTCCCTTTCTCTCTCCGCACTTCTGAAACCCTACTCAATCTTGAAGGCTCACCTCAGATATCATCAACTCCAAGAAATATTTCCCAGTTCTACTAGGAATAAATAAATATTCTGTCCTACCTCAACTCCTATCACACTTTGTTTATAGATTTATTTTTACACTTCCCATCTGCTCATATGCAAATCACCTATTCAAGCACTGCTCTAGTTCCAACCATAACTTGAGAGCTCTTGGAACGCGCTAACTTTATCATTCAGTTTTTCTTCAGAGTTAGACCTACCACAGTGCTCTACTCATAGCAAGTCCTTAAAAACCTGGCTTCAATTAAACTGAGATGCAATATGAGTGAGGCCTTGGAGGATTAGTAAAATATTAAGAGATCTGTGTTCCAATAGAGTCTGTCTGAGAGTCCTTTCAAATGGCTAAAAGGCTTTAGACATATTTTTCAAGGAAATAATAGCAAAATAAGAAGGGATCAATGACCTAAAACATAAATACAGCATCTTTTTCTCCCCTCAGTGGAGAATTAGAATTAGATTAAGAGATTATTACTTAATATTGAATTTGTTTATCCGATTTCTAAAGAATAACATATTTGTTGCGGTTGTCATTGTTTTCATTTTTTGGTGTGTGTTGTTGCTTTCTACCTTGGCAAATTTTTATCTGAACTGAGGAATCAAAGTGAGACAAAGGTGTACTACATTTAGAACACTTATTTAGCTAGTTGAGAGGTCCAAGAAAGACAATGATGCTGATAATGGTAATTTATGCAAGAACGTTCTCATGCCATTGCTTTTCAGAACCATCTCAAGCTTTCAAATACAATCAGACTTTATTGATGAAAATATTTTGTGTGTGTATGTGAAATTCTGAAGTTTTCTAGCTATATGCATTATCTGGAATTTTAAAAAATTTTCATTCTGGGTTTTTTATGTTTAAAGTTAACACAAACAATGTTGTGCTTTTATGATATTTATTTTCAATCCAAACCTGAAGCTAAATTATATCCAAATAGGTCACATGGGGAGTAAATAATACATATTTTAAACAAAATTTTTTTTATATAACACCATATTACTTTGAAGGGACACGTCCTCATCAAGTTGCTTGGCATATTTTGAATATCAAAATGTCTTTGGTGGCAATCATCAGAAACATGGAGCTTCTTACTTGTGCTCATCTTTACTTTTCATTAGTGTAGAAGCACAAAGAATTGACCATATGTTAATTTCATCATTCCATTACTGACCTTGCAGCGAATTCTGATGTAAAACATTACAGATGTGAACAGAGGGAGAATTGCCAGAGAAAATGGAGAAGCAGAAGTGAGAGTGAGGGAAAACAAGACATAAATTCTTTTGGATAGTCCTAATTTAAATTGGACAGGTTTATATTATTTACTAATCCAATTGATAAAGGACAAAAATCAAACCCCAGCTATTAAAATCTCAAGTAAAAACAACTGACTGACTTGGTTGTGTTTTCCAAGTGACCTAAATTAAAGTCATCCATGCAAACTTAATGACAGCACAGGTCCACGTCAGCTTTGTAAAACACTTGGGAGAACCTCACATTCCACAAGGAACTTTCATCGACTGTACCGCACATTCAACTCCCTTTCTTTTAACCATGTTTTTTAGTGGCAAATAGAAAATATGAGCAGCAGAGGTAAAAATGTTCCACCCACTTAATTTCTATTTGGCATGTTTACAGTCAGGTAAACACAGGCTGTTACGAGATAAACGATTTTTGTATTTCTTCACAACATAACCTAGGAGGAGAGAGAATTTTGTTAGTGTAAAAGTCAGCCTTTATTCTGTCAGGCAAAGTAATTATGGAAGCAAAACAAGTCCACATTGTCTAATTAGGTCATTAAAAGGCATAAATGCGTCATGGAAGCTTTCTCCTTGCCTAAGACATAAAGTAAGACAATGAAAACAGCCTGGTAATATAGAAAGGTTTAGAATTTGTTTCTCTTCAAAAATAATAGGTCCTTTCATCTTTCTATTTCCCTAAGACGAAGAGAGTTAATTTAGAGACAAAATCTGTAATTAGTTCAGGGTTTAGTCTGATTATATTTCAAAATATTTAACCAGAAACAGGAAGATAGAGAAAAGAAGAAAATACATAGAAAAATTATCAAAGGAATTGAATAAAATCAAGAGAGTGGGTTGCTGATCAAAATGTATTCTGCAGAGACAAGATGAATATAAAATCTACTTTCATATAAACACAAGCAATCTGGGATACCAGAAAGCTCTTAGGAGGAATATACTGGCATCTGCCTTTGGGATTTGAAAGCAGACTTTAATTACAGTGAACTTAAATAAAAACAAATGGCATGATTATTTTGCCTCTTCCTTCTCTACTTCTTATTATTTCTTGAATTTTAGAAAACTCATGGCTCAAAGTGTTAAGAAACAAAATACAAAAGAGGAAAGGAAAAGAAACTTACCTGTGATCCTCTTGGCCCCCGTTTGTGGTCCCATTCTGAATGCCCCATGAGCTGTAAGATAATATAATAATTACATTAAATTAAAAGATACTTATTTTACATGGCAAATATTTTTACTCTTTCTTTTAAATAATAATTAGGCTTGTGAAACCTATGTTTTAACAGTAAGGTATTAAATAGCTATCATGAATAAATTGACATTTCTGAAGTAATAAACTTCTGGTTTGATAGTTAATATTTCAACTGCTTAGTTGTTTTGAAGATATTTTAATATCACTGTGTGACAAAAAGAGTCTGCTAATGTGTAGCTTTATAGATCTCTGTCAGGAACATCCTAGATACGTGTTAAACCATGTTAAGCTTTATTTGCATACCATTAAGCTTCTAGCTTATTAAGAAAATAAGCTGAAGAAATTCATTAGTGTAGCTTAATCTCCTATCACGAACAATAAGAACCGGAAAGTCAAAATATTTCAATCATTTTTAATTCTGTTTTGATACTATCACAAAAATATGAGAGTTCTAAGGAGCAAAATTATTTAATGTGGAATGTGCCCCCAAAGTCACAAAATGCAGATTTTCATAAAAAACAGACTGCAAAACATTATCAAGTTATTCCCATATTTGTAACAGCCCTAAGCTACTTTGCTTACAAAGTATGATATTTATTTATTGAAAGTAACATTTATCTAGAACAACATTGAGAAAATACAGGATATCGACTGAGAGGAATAAAATTCCATTCATCTGTCCAGTATGTGCAGTACCCATGTGAACCAGTGTAAGAGCTCCTTATCACTAATCGGCTAGCACACTAACAAGACAGACAGTACAACATATATATATTCATTTTCAGTTTTCTATACAACAATGACTCCTTAGTATATATAACAAAAAACAAACCGTTCACCATAGCTACAAAAAAGTAATATACTTTTGAACATTATCAAGAAATGTTTGATATCACATACAGAAAAAGATAAAACTTTACTGACGGACATACAATGCTCCTGGTTAAGACGACTGAATTCTATAAAATTATTAACTGTTCAATTCTACCCAAACACATTTACAGGTTTAACTCAACTTCAATCAAAAGTTGTTAGTATTTTTTTAAAGAAATTGAAAAAACAAGAACCTAAATTTTATGAGAGAATAAATTTATAAGAATCGGAAAATACTGGAAGAAATGAAAATACCCTTATGGTTATTAAAATATATTATAAAATTTAACCCAAATTATGGGATCATGATTTAAGACTCAAAATATAAGTGAATGAGATGTAGTGGACAGTTTTGAAATAAACTCAAGTACATGTAGAACAAAATATGGAAAAGAAAATACAGAAATTGACATATTTGGTGAATTACTCAACAAGGAAAAAAAAGAGAAATAGATTCTTTGTAAAAAACATTAGAGCTGAACCTTATAATTAACACAAATATAAGATAGATAAAAATACTTAAATTTTTAAAAAATGAAATTATGTATGAAAGAGAATAAAATCCAAGCAAATATTTAGACTACCTTGGAACGTAAAAAGATTTTCCAACTTAGAAAAAACAACAATGGAGGATCAATGGATCCAGCTACATAAAATCTTCAAATGTCTGCACAAACGTTACACTGGCAAAATATCTACAGTAAATGTAGGTAAAGAATAATTTCTTAAGTACACTAAGAGCTCTACAAATTGAAAGAAACATAACCCTAGTAAATGACTGAAGGAGAGCATAAGGACAATTTACAGAAAAAGTATCAATAGTCAATAGATTTATGGGAAAAAATGTTATTGGAAGTAAAAGAAATTCAGTAAAAACAATAACAAGAAACCACTGTTGCCTATTAAATTAGCAAATTGATAAGACTGAATATTTGGTGAGGATTTAGGGAGATAATTTCAGATATATACATTGCTAGTATATAACAAATATATATATATACACGCATACTTATAAATACACACACTACACTATATATATCAATTTTAATACATATTACATACTCAAAAATTCAAACTCTTTGAACCAGTAAATAAAAATGTAAAATCTAGTAATTACAATATGCTAATCAGTGTGTTATCCACCAAAGGGGGAACTATCCAATAAACTATAGCATAGAAAAGAATATGATATAGCAATTAAAATTTGGTTTTCAGGGCCTTTTTAAAAATTACACTGGAAATTCTCATGGTATAATAAGTGAAAATATAACAGAGTAATTTTAAATTATTCATTTTTAATAAGACAGTTGATTATTATAATCCTTGGAATTACTGCAATGATTTCATTATAGTTTGGCTAACACACAATTTTGGGTAAATTAGCCCAGATAATCATTATATAAAACTTAATGCTTACATAGTTGATATTTCCTTAATGCTTCAACTTTTTTTAATTTTTGGATCTATTGCCATTGCATCTGCTAGCAAATATTCATTAATACTAATTTAAAGTTGGTCATAATAAGGTTAACAAATGCTAATCAACTAATGAAATAAATAGTCCAATTTAGAAATATATAAATTAAGAACATTTAATTAGTTGTTCATTAGAACTATCAAAAACAATTCTTGACACATTTCAATCATCTGCCTTATTGAGACCTTGGGAGTATCTTTCATTAATAATAGGAAGATGAGATGCTTGTTTTGGTAACTTTAAAGAGATGATAAATCCAAGTACTAGGCTGTTTGAGAAAAGCGATTTTTAAGCAGAAGGCTTACCTTCTCCTTTCCTTTACTGTTTTATCTTAATCTTCTGAAAGGAACACTTTATAAAAGGTTGTTATGACTACTATCCTCTTAGTAATGAGTTTAAACTAACAGGATAACTTGGTAAATTCTACTATGCACGAGTATCACAATAAAAGAGGTAAATAAATCACAAACATGAGCGTACTCCATAAGACATTAATTTAAAAGAGAATATTTGATGATGACAGGTAGTAAGTCAAGAAGGTAACATTTCTCCAGGATCAGAACTAAGATAAGAAAAGCATGGAATTCACTGCCCTCTGCCTTTAACTATCTTAAAAATGAAGATTGTTAGTCAAAGAAAAAAAAATTCAAAATGTAGACTCATTTGGGTCATCACTTAGTACAGAAGAAATGATAAATTTGATAATTTACAAACCAGAACTTACAAGATAAACCTCCAAAAGTTCACTCTTTACATTCGAAGTTCTATTTTGAAGCATAAAATAGCCAAATTTGCCAACTGTGTTATGAATCAGAGAGAGTTATTTCCTAGCATTATAAAATAGACTAATGAAAGAGATTTAGGGTAAGAGAATTCTCTTCTATTCTATTATTATATATGTATATTATATGTTAATATAATATATTTGAAAGTCTTAGTTGACCAAGCATGTGGTAATAGTTTTAAATGATACTATTACTATTTTCATCAAACTAATGAAAGGTTATAGAAATCTACATGCTATAAACTTTGAAATAATTAAATGAGATACCGGAATGCTCCGTATTCAATAGGGAAAGAGTCAAAGGAAATCTACAAGATTGTTTTCCCTTTGGACTTGAGGAAATCATACAAGGGCTTTATCATTAAAAATCTATTTTTAAGGGGCTGCCCAATGGCGCAACAGTTAAACTCACACATTCAGCTTCAGTGGCCCAGGGCTCGCCAGTTCGGATCCCTGGTGCAGATCTACGCACTGCTTGTCAAGCCATGCTGTGGCAGGCGTCCCACATATAAAGTAGAGGAAGATGGGCATGGCTGTTAGCTTAGGGCCAATCTTCCTGAGCAAAAAGAGGAGGATTGCTGGCAGATGTTAGCTCAGGGCTAATCTTCCTCAAAAAAAAAAAAAATCTATTTTTAATTAAAATAATCTGAGCCAATAGTTAACATTAATTATTTCAGTGTTGATTATATGGGGTTTGTTATAGTATTTTCTGTAATTTGTTTTTTAAATGCAGAGAAAGAGCTGGTGATGGCAGCTGAATAGTGTGCTACTCCTCTCCATGATTATAGCATACCTAGCACGGATGGGGGGTGGGGGAAGGAGCGAGTGAGGATAAGCTTCATATTAGCACATGATAGCATATAAATTTTTATCCTAATTCTACATAGAATTTATTTTCCTGTCATAGAGCATTGTCCTCAGAGCATGAACCAAAGAGTAAAATAAGGACAATGGTTTCAGTGTCCTTTTTAAAAAACTATCCATGGTGTAATAAACAGCCTGACACTTAATATTACAGATTATTTAAATTAAAGTGAAACATTTGGCCACTGGTACGTATTCCTGCTAAACCAGAACCATAGGGCTAAATATTTTAGGAAGTGCATAGATACCTCCCCAGCCCCACTCTCTTGACTAATGATTAGGACAAATGAAAAAAAAATGTAGTCAGTTATAATAAACAGTAAGGAGGAGAACTTGCACAATGAAGTCAATGAGTCTCAGAAGTAGGTGCAAACTGATGCTGATGTTATATCCATGAGAAAGTCAAAACATCCTTTGAATCAAACAGGTAGGGTTAGTGTTAAGTAGATGACCAAAGTAGTCATTTGATATTATCATGGGATTAGATAAAAGACAGAAATGGGTCATGGACAATGAGGAACAGAAGTAGAAATTGTGGAAGTATGTTTTTCTTTTTGCTTTGAATTCATCTGGACTAAACTTTCAAGATAAATGCACAGCAACACGATACCTAGGCAATTCAAGAGAAAGAGACGACAAAGTTTATTAACACGATATGATACTCTTATTGGAGAAGGAATGCTTATGATCTTACGATTAGTTATATAAACATTGTAGAAATCTAAAACAGAGAGATTGAGATTAAGACTAGGAAAATGAATAAAACAGGAAATTCAAATATATTCTGTCTGATAAAGAATTCAGGGCTGCTTAATTCAGAAAGAAAAAAATGCCTCTTACCATCTATTAAAAAATATCCTCTTGCCTATTTAACTGTATTACTCTCCTGGGTAGTAAAATTTTAATAAGCATCTTACCAAAAGGTTTTGGAATATATAGGTCACCAAGTTTATGCCTACACATGGCAAACAAAATCTATCCATCGGATGAAGGAATTCTCTAAAGAATTAATATCTTTCCTCCTTTCTCAGCTCCCATTAATCAGAATAGGCAAAATGAAGACCTTAAATTTATTCCTAGGAAATAAAGTATACTTCCTTGAAAAGAAAGACAATCTGTCATATAAAGCATTTTGAAAATCCGAACTTCCTTGACACTAAGTCATTTTCATCCTTATGGAATAAATTCTTCTCTTTCTCTTTTATTTTTAATAATAAATTTCTACATCACAGCCTTCAGCTAACAGTATGTTACACAGTACTTAGTTCCAAGGAAAACAAAACTGCTGCCAACACCGAATTTAAAAAGTTCACAGGAGAAGCCAGCACGGAAACAAAACGGTTCTATCCAAGCAGAGACATTTTAATAATAGCATGAGAAATGCAGATAGTTGAGAGTATGTTTCTGTAGGTAGAATATTTTCCTTTCTTGTTTATATATTTTTCCCTGTGCTATATTCTCCTTTATTTTTGTTTGCTTGTTAACATAAAAATTAACACCTTTTTGGGGACTTGGGACAAAAAAATTCACCATAGCTATTACAGAAGGGATGAAAGCCGAAGGAGAACCATGACTAGATACAAAATAAAAAAATTATTCTTAGGGCCAGCCCGGTGGCACTGTGGTTAAGTGCGCACGTTCCGTGGCTCAGCAGGCCGGGGTTCGCTGGTTCGGATCCCGGGTGCAGACATGGCACCGCTTGGAAAACAGCCATGCTGTGGCAGGCGTCCTGCATATAAAGCAGAGGAAGATGGGCACGGATGTTAGCTCAGGGCCAGGCTTCCTCAGCAAAAAAAAAAAAAAAAAAAAGAGGAGGACTGGCAGTAGTTAGCTCAGGGCCAATCTTCCTCAAAAAAAGAAAAAATTATTCTTTGCATGTTCTTAAAGAGGTGAGAGGTTTTAAATATGAAAAAAGGTAGTGATGGAGAGTAAGAGTCAACACTGTTATCCTCGCATTACTCTCAAGAAAACCATTCTTCTATTTCACTTGTTGAAAATTACTAAAACATAATTTTTGAAAACATTAAAAATAAATATACACTATACAATCCCCTTTTTATTTCATCATTTATTCATTAGACAAATATTTATTGTATGCCTATTACGTTCAAGGAACTGCTCTAGGCACAATCTATACAAAAGAGAACAAACCAAGATGCATCTCTACTCTTCTGGCTCTTACAATTCTAGTGAAAGGAGAGAGAACATAAACAAATAAACATACATGTCGCAGGTGATGGTAAAGCTATAAAGAAGCTTAGAGTAAAGGATGGGGAATGAGTGGGTAATGCAGGTAGGGGCTGGGAACAGAGCAATTTTATATAAGTAGATCAGGGGAGTCCTTTCTGAAAAAGTGATGTTTTATCAGAAAACTATACAGAGAAAGCAGGACACACAGATATCTGGGGGACGCAAATGCCAGAGAGAGGAACCAGAAGATGCAAAGACCGTGAGATGGAAGCAGAAGTGGTACATTTGAGGAGCAGCACAGTATCCTTAAGCTAAAATTTTTAAAAAGGTTGAATCTTTTAAATTATAGGTATATATTTGATATTTACTCCCTTCCTCTGGTATGAAATTGCCCAAAAGTTAATCATTAGCTCCACTAATTAAAAACTACACAGTGCATTCTCTAGAGAAATACTAATGGAATACGTATTCTCTCTTCCCCAAACTCTCACTCAATTTCATTCAATATAACAAGAATTTATGGAGCGTGTACCACACTCCACAAAGGCACCTGTATATTAGTCAGTACATAGCATAATTTTGTTGTCCCTTTACATATACGTTTTGTTTTGCAAGAGTCATAAAATGCATAAGAGCAGAGGCTGCCTTTTAACTCCATTTACTAAGATAGGCATGGAACTTTCAATTTGATAAGTAAATTAAAGCTTCTTTTTACCCTTGGTATGTTCCCTTTGGATTCATCCCTTGACATACTCTTTTTATAATCTCTTCACGCCTTATGCTTTCTCTCCAGAAGTGCACGTGGGAAGATGGCCCGGACTGCACACTCCCCTGCCTACAGGGTCTGCTGGATGCCAGTCCGCTGGCCTGGGAAGATCTGTGATAGACAGTTTAGCTGAGTTCAGCTCCTCTCTAATCCTTTTAGGGGAACTAGTCTTAATCCTTGGTGTTTTATTCCTTTGCCTCTTATTACCAATGGAGCAAGAAGGGCAAAACTACACTGTGATCTGCAGAAAAGGAACACTGGAAGTCTGTACTTGATTTGGGCCTTACGCCAAAGGTATTAACAGAATCCCCGAGGATCCCACACATTGTCACTCAGCCCACCAGGGTTCTAAACTGGTGTTTGGGGCCTAAAAAGACCCACTAAGGATGAAACTGAAAAAGATTGATCCTCCTCTAAAGAGAAATTTACAAATGGGAAGACTCCATCAGCCTCCTTTGGGCAAGCCAGATATGATCAGCATCCTCAGGTCACACCCACCGGCTACCTTCACCACGGTCATTTCACCACATCACCCCAAACTCCAAATCCATCCCACTCTGCCAGGCATTATCAAGTGATGGGGATGTTACTGGAAATTTCATGGGGAGACAGGATATGGCTACATTATACAGAATACCACAAAAAGCCACAAAAATATCTACCAGATATCTCCAAGGGTATTACAAAGCATTTTTTTGGCAGTCATCACCACCTCTTGCCCTTTACTCTTGGGGTGGAGCAAGGAAGTGAGTCTTTTTCAGCTTACTGGTCCCAGCCTTTTGTGCCTTGAGGATCTTTCCCAGGATCTAAATCCCTTTTTTATCATTCCCAGAATAATTTAGCTTTCTCCCATTCTCCTCATCTTGAATCTTCAGAGAAATTAGCAGAAAAAAACAGATTCTTTAGAATCGATCCTCCTTAGAAAGCACTGAGAGCCTGAAAAAAGTTCAGCACTGAATGACTGAAATTCGAGGATAAGTTTTCCTTTTCACAGCTGGTGATAACTACCTAAATTCCATCCACTTGTCAGAAAATAAATTCCTGATCCAGACTCAGAGTTCCAACCTAGCAGCCAGTATAAATTTCATAAACACTGGTGAATGAGAAGACTTCAAATAGAAATTCAAATATTCTGAATTTTGAAATCCCAACCTCACTAGTGAAAGTTCTATATCTATTTCCGATAATAATAATAATGATGTTTCTACATTCTGTCCCTGTTTCCACAATTCTATTTCTGTCCCTGTTATCATAATGACAATCATCACCCTAAACCTGTATGTGGCCACTGATGCTATAAAGATTCCATTATTTTTACTTAATACATCCTGACTATCTTGATTAGATCGAATTTTTGTACTTTTATTACTAATTTGCATTTTTGGTAGTACACTAATAACGCAATCACATCAGTCTTGTGCTGAAATACCCTGTGAGATATTTTATAAGGAAATGGCAATAAAGTCAAAGAAGCTTGTGAAATTCTGTATAATATCATCACCCCTTGGATAGTGCCAACACATATTAGCATTGTTAAAGTTTGGGGAAGTCTTAAAGCAAAGGAAGTTATTTCAAGTAAATATTTCCAAAAGTATTTGATCATAGAACACTTCTTTTTCAAAAGAGATTAGTGGTTTTCTATGGAATATATTTTGAGAAACATTTTTCTACAATTGTCTAAACCCTTTTCCTATATATTTTCTTTCATCATCATCAAAATAACAGAGGTATATGACCTCTATTTTATGGATGTGAAAGTGAGTTAAAAGAGGTGAAATTGTAACATAACTAGCCAGTGGTTAAACATGGATTAAAATTTAGGTCTGTTGGCTGCAAATCATACACTTTTTTCCTACTGTACTCTTTTAACAATAAATGATTATTGAGTCCAAACCAAGTATCAGGTCCTAGACACTGAAGTAGATTGAAAAGGAAAAAGAAAAAGACATGGGATTTGATTTGTCTTCATGGAACTTGTGGTAGTTAACATGATGGATTTATTTCTCCAAAATCCATTTTTCACTCTCTAGTCTCCAGCTCCTTTAAAACTGTGGAATAGGAGAAAATTTTAATATCTCCGCAAATCCTATGTAAATACTATAAATGAATCATATTTTAAAATGCTAGCTATGGAATTACCTCAAAATATACAGTACTGTATATTACATGTCAGATGTTTAGTTACACCAAATTCTTTATTAGCACATCTCATTAGTATACATTAGTCACTTCTGCATTCACCTGCTCACTATTCATTCATATATTCTTCAAACAAATATTTATTGTGTACCCACTATATATCTAGTTCCGTGCACTATGTAAACAAACAAATGCTGATACTGTCACCAGAGGCACCATAGGATCTTGAAGTGCCTTTTGAGTCATTACGAAGGTGTAGCATAGTGGTTAAGCATATGGGCTCCAGAGGCCAGACTGACTCGTTCAAATTCCACCTCTGACATGATATTCAGTCTTACTAGATAGATGGTCTTGGACAATTTAGTTAATATCACTATGCTTCAGTTTCTATATCTCTAGGATTTAGATAACAATAGCATCTAACTCATGTGGGTTTGGGGAGTATTTTTTTTTTTAAAGATTGGCACCTGAGCTAACAACTGTTGCCAATCTTTTTTTTTTCCTGCTTTTTCTCCCCAAATCCCCCCAGTACATAGTCGTATATTTTAGTTGTGGGTCCTTCTAGTTGTGGTTTGGGGAGTATTAAATGAGTCATTATATAAAGAAAGCTTAGTATAGTACCTAGCACATAGTAAGGACTCATTAAATGTTAGCTATTATTCTTATGACTATTAATAATTATAAAATATATTTAAGTATCATTGAATTCTAACTCTTTAAGAAAAATATAATTCAATTATATATATATATATAGTTATTTCTATTAAACTAGAATGGGAGAAATCCATTCTTTGACCATGCCAACACACAATTTGTAAAATTTGATCAAATTTATAAGTAAAACAAAACTTCATGCATCATTACTCAGAATAACATGTAACACACGTACATGACCATGGAGTCTACTGAATCAGATTCAGATTTATTTTCTGCATAACAATTGGAAAATCCAAATTTTAACATTACTAGGTCCCCTTAGTGTGGAGAGAGGCATGCAGAAATGAGACCTAGGATGGCTTCATCTTCCTGAGGCATAAAGAGTGGCAAAAGATTGAAAGTCAGAGATAACAAATGTTTGAAAAGATCAGCTGGCAAAAAAGCTACATGAGAGTCTGTTCGACATAGAAAAGACATGCACCTTCGGGAATATCATCTACCGGTTGGAAACATCACCAAATTTCCAATGCAAATGACAGTTAGCTCTGAAAAAGTAAGCCAACAAAACTAAACAAACAACAAAAACCCAACTATCCATGCAAACGGTTCTAAAATAAGCACAATACAAAAGCTTTCAAGTTCAGCAAAACAAAACGCAGTTTTCTTGTGAAATATGAAGCAGAGCATTGCGGCTTTAATTTACTAACCCTACTGACATCTTGTCGGGTGAAACTCAAATCACTGAGCACCACTGAATGTGACCATAAACCTGTACTTTACAGTTTGTTAAACTACCTCTTGTATTATTTCTGCCAATTTGGGCAATTGAGTAGAAATCATTAAAAAAAATAAAAGTCTCATTTATTATTTCTAGCTCTTCACCTGTTGCTTAATGGGATTGTGCTAATATTTCTCAGTTTCTCCATACACTCAGATTCCATTTATACAACACCTCATGAAAAAGCTCATTTAAGGCTATTTTCCCCAGCAAATTATTAAAACTCAGTCAAACCCACCGGGGCAACTTCATGAGACTCATCTGTAAAGCTGATCTTTCTTTCGAAGAAAAACTTGGAAATCCCAGTGAAAATAATGAAATCCAGACACAGCCTCAGTTGTGGCAAAAACTTAAACTCAATAGGATTCATGAGATCTTGCATGTGAATAGCTTTAAGGTTTTTTTCTTTTGCTTAATCATTCTCATAGATTGCATGTGCTGTAAACAACATATAATTTCTTAAATTGTAGAATTAAATTTAATAATGTGCTGAAAAATGGGAAAATTACTTTATCCCCAAGAAGTTTATACTTGTAGACCTATAAAAACATAGATATGTCACTACTTAGTTTTAGGCTGTTACATATGGCAACATAACTAAATCAGAGGAAAATTTTCTACTTAAACTATCTTTTTCAGAAATGGTCTTAAAAATCAATAGCGTGACTTTTAAAAATAAATCTCAATAATTTGTGCTACTTAAATTGAACTCAAGTCTTAAAAATGACAAAGTATTGAAGTCATGTTTATACAATTTCTTCTTAATGCACAAGTTACATTTTTTCCAAAATGCCTTTTGTAAAACTTTTAGTCTTCTTTTATTCAATGCTTAGCCACGTTTCCATCAACGCCAAAAAAACTACAGCAAAATGACAAAATTCCAAACACTTTCCGCTACTTTCTCTTCCCCAAACAGTTTCAGTTTGGAGGGTTGTTGAGAAAAGGGCAGATTGACTAAGTGGCAGAGAACAATATGTGCCAGCCCCATTACATGTCCCTTGGGTTTCTTCTTTTTCCTCTGAACTTGGTATTGCCAAAATCACCTTAGTTCCACTTTCTACGATTAGTAAGCTTCAACAAAACATGTGCATTTTGTCCTCAGCTTCTTAAATGTTGCTGAAATAAATTTATTATGAGGCCTGAAGAGATTCTCTTAGCTCAAGTTTAAGGTAAAGTATATGCACGCCACCAAATTTGACCTAGCCCCTCAATTCTGTTTCACGGCTCCAAGACCCATTCAGTATGTTGAAAGTAATTTCATGGGTTTGTTTATACTATCACCAGTATTCTTCTGCTGAAAAAAAATCTTCTTAGAAATGTATTCCCTTTTGGGACACAGTATGCGAATCTCTAGGGATGAAGGAAAATAAATTGGAATAGCAAATGATGTGGCAAGGAAAAAGAAAGGGCGAGAAAAAAAGAAGAGTATAGTTTGATCTAAAATTGTACTTTGTTAACTGAGGTGGGTAGAATGGCAGGTGGCGAAAGGGTCGCCATGCTCTCCTCTCTCTTCTTACCTCAAGCACTAGAGCTGAGAAACTTAGTCACTTTTTTTCTTTTCAAGTAACTACTATGTACCAGAACCTGTATTAAAGGCAAAATATAAAAAAGAAGAACTTAAAAAGTTAATCTGGAGAGAAAAAACACAAACAAATAGCTACTTAAAAACAGCTATGAAAAAACAATATTCTAGGTCATAGAAGAGGAAGGTTGACTGACATGTCAATTTACCACTGACCTCGTCAATTTGAATCAATAATATACAGCGGATGGGATTCCTGCTTACTTGATTATTTCCCTAAATTGAAAATTCCCTGCGTTTGTTTTTCAGGGGGAAGGGAGGCATCTGAAAGGAAGTATACAACACAAAAATTTCTATTAAACACATTTTCATTGTTTCCAGCCATGACTTGGAGTACTAACTATTTCACCAAGAAACATCTCTCAACATAAATTATAATCTGGAAATAGAGGGAGGGATGGAACTCAACAAATAAAATATTTATACATCCCTGCCATGTCACAGCCAAAGATTTGTAATAAAATTGCCAGAGAAAATTCTGCAGTTTCTCTGTTCAGCAAAAATTTTTGTTGAGGAATTTAAGAATTAGAATTATGGGATTCGAAAATGATCAGAAGGTCACGTTTGAAGACTGAAAATTATTGCCACTTATGGGAGTATTAAGGTGATCTTCCTGTTAGCTTACTTTTTTTTCTTTTGGAGGTGGTCACAGGGGAATGACTGTTCTCATCTGTTTCTGGCTGCAGGGTGTGCACAAAATGCCCAAGACAGTTTTCTTAGAAGATGGCCAATGCAATTTTTCAGAATCAATAAATTACACAATGTATAGTCACAACTTTAAAAATATTGCCAAATTGGACTGCCCAGCTTGGGTTTGTAATGTTTTTCCTCTTTCAAGCTATTATTCTAAACTTAAAGAAAAATTTATTCTTTGCAAGATCCATATATTCAAAGAGTTGATTAGAACCATAAACTAGACCCCTTAGAATAATCCAGTTTATAACTTATTACACAAACACAATTTTAATTTTAAAAGACAGAGCTGATCAGAGACAGCTTTGAGAGACTATGTTATATATTCAATTCATAAGTCAATATAAGAAATGTTTAAAAAATTGTTTAAAAACTGAATCCATTAATTGGCAGAAATCTTATTTTCAGCCTCTCTCTTTCTGGCTGATGTAACAAACCAGGTCTTGTTATGCAAGTTACTGTATATATTATATTTATCAGGTCTTTATAACCTTGTATTGTGGTTAAGGGTAGACTCCAGAGTCAAATTTCTTGAGATCAAATCCCAATTTCATTCTTACTGGCTCCATGAATCTGGGTGAGTTACTTTTTCGTTTCTAGGTTTAGCTTCATTTGTAAAATAGAGATGATAATAATATTACCAATTTCACATAATTTTTATGAAGATGACATAATCAATGTAAGACATTCAATGGCTTCTTATTTATTTTAGAATTAAATTTGAACTCACTGGTAACCTACAAGGCTTGCATTCTGTTTACTCTGCCTGGAATTAATTTTCCCATTTCTTAGCACTGTTAGCTCATTCTCATCCTTCAGGCTTCATTTCAAATAACACCTCCTCAGAGGCACTTTCTGTGACTGACCAGTCATCCATCCAACTAGCCATTCATCCAACATCAACAAATACATACTAAGCACCTACTCTAGGCCAGGCTTGGTACTAAGTGCTAGGATTAGGAAGTAAACAGGAAGCCGTCCTTACCTTCATCTTCCCCCAGTACTCTTCAGCATGAGCATCTGTTTCCTGCACTTACTGCAATCTGAAATGATCTTGTCGACTTATTTCACTACTTGTTTATTGTCTGTCTCCCATTCTAGAAAGTGAGATTCAGGACAGCAGAACCCTTGTTGGTCTTATTTGCTATGTGTACTGTGCCTGGCACCAGTTAAGGGACTCAATAAATATTTGTTTAACGAATGACTGATTGGTTTGCTCAGAAGAAAATTAAATAAGGGGAGTCAACTAGTTAAGAATTTAAATAACGAGGAGCTGATTCAAAATTTCTATAGTAGCGAAAATACTTTTGGGTCCTCAATTTCCTTCTGCACACAGTTCTCTTGCTATAGAAAAGAATCTTGTGAAATATGCTTGTCAAATTATAATGAATAAAATCCCTATTATTTTAGTTTTAAAATTCTGTGGCACCTCTTGATGGAAATGTAGACATTCTCAGGTGCTATAAACTCAGGAATGCAAACAAATGTATATACAGTGAAGACGCTTTGCCCTTCACTCTAACTCAGAATTTTCTACCAGTCATCCCTTGCCTGACATGGCTGAAGACTCCTAGTTGCCCATACTGTAAACATCTTACTCTTCTTCACAGAACTCCAATTTTTGTAAAGATGTCAGTGTGCGCAGCCTAGAAATTATATTTCCTGACCTCCCCTCCCTTGTGGATCAGGAAGCCATGGCACACAGTTTTGGCCAATGAGATGTAAGTAGAAGTCACTGTGTGAAGCTTCCAAGAAAACTCTTTAAAAGGGGACAGACTTGGCTAGCTTGTCTCTTTTGCCCTTCTGCCTTCCCATTCTCCCTGCCTGGAAGGGTATAGGATTCTGGAGATGAAGCAATGATCATCTGACACAAAGTGACTAGGAGGGAAAGACAATTGCCTCTGCCCCAACATCCTGAAGCCATGAAAATGTCATCATTGAGTTCTATTTGAGCAGACGTGTACAAATGCAAACACACATCCTTATGGAAGAGTAGCAATAATGACAGGCAATAAATATACCCCAGAAAAGGCCCTGAAAATAGAAGAAAAACAGATCTACACACATTAACTGACTTTGGATTCCCTCCAAAGCAAAATCATAGCATTCTAACTATATAATTGGTACATAGAGGAACAATTTATGTCATTAGTTTGATTCCCATTATGTATATGACACATATATCAAATTCAACCTCATGATTTAAACAAACATGGTAGAAATAACTTGTGGATCTCTCAGTCTCCTTTGTTGCCAAATATATGAATCTTGAATTAAAAATGACTATCACTACTCTTTTTTAAAAAAAAAAATAAAAAAAAGAAAGGACAAATGCCCAGAATGCTGAGAAGCAGGTAAAATCAGTTTGGAGAATAGATTAAAACAATATTTCTACAGTATGTACTGCAGAACTTGGTACTGTTGTTTTAGAGAAAAAATAATTAAAACAGACTGGAAATGCTGGGCTAGACAAGTTATTTTTAATACAGAACTTCACGTGGCCTTTAATATTATGACCTCATAGTGAGAAATAAAGCAAATGACATTTCTCAAATATATTTTACCTCAGAAACTGAACTCATTTGTCACGGAGCATCTTGTTTACCACAGAGCATAATTTGGGAAACAATGAAATGAAAAATTCTGTTCTTCAAGGTTTTATAGTTTTAATTCAAAAAACTAAGAATTTCAGAGAAGAATAATACAAAAATAAGTACTTGTAGATGAGTCATGAACATTAACTTTAAAATCTAGCTTTTAGAATAATTTGTCTGATTTTTGTTTTAAAAATAAACCTGCACAACAACAGCGTCAAAAAATGAAAAGACAACCCAGAGAATGGGAGAAAATATTTGCAAATCATTAACCATAAGGGACTTGCATCTATAATACTTGGATACAGAACCCTTATACTTCAGTAATAAAAAGAAAATAACACCCAATTAAAAAGTGAGCAAAAGACTAAATAGACTGTTTCTCCAAGGAAGATATACAAATGACCAACAAACATCTGAAACGATGCTCAACCTCATTAGCTATTGTGGAAAATGCAAATCAAAACCACAATGAAATACCACTTCACACCCAACAGCACGGCTACAATAACATTGAAAACACATACACAGAAAACAACAAGTACTGGTGAGGATGTGGAGGAATGGGAACCCACATACTTTGTTAGTAGAAATGTATAGTACAGTCCCGTTGAAAAACTATTAGGCAGTTTCTCAAAATGCTCAAAGGGAATTATCATATGATTCAGCAATTTCACTCTTAGGTTTATATTCAAGGGAAATGAAAACCTATGTCCACTCAAAAATGTGAACCTATATGTCTATAGGAAAATTATTCCTAACAATCAAAAAGTGAAAACAACATGGATGTCGCTTAGTTAATCAATGGATAAATGTGGTATAGCCATACAATTTATTTGGCAATAAGAAGAAATAAAGCACTGCTACATGCTAAAGCATGGATGAACCTTCAAAATATTAGGCTAAGTAAAAGCTATTGATCACAAAAGACCACAAATAGTTTGATTCCTTTTATAAGAAAAGTCCAGAATAGGCAAATCTATAGAGACAGAAAATAGATTAGTCTTTGACTGGGGCTGGAGGTGGCAGGAATGGGAAGTGACTGTTGATAAATATAGGGTTTCCTTTGGGGACGATGAAAACATTCAGGAATTAGATAGTGGGGGTGGTTACACAATTCTGTGACTATAGAAAAAAACCAATGAATTGTATACTTTAAATGGATAAATTTTATTGTATGTGAATTATATCTCAATAAAGCTGTTTTTGAAAAATAAGCACACATACCTCTATGCATACACACATCCCACACACAAGGAGTTCCTTAAGGAAAAAACTGGTAAGTATTAGATTCATCATGTCTATTTAAATGTGAAGTGTGCTGTTGAAAATATTGTAGAATAGAGAATTATAATTAACTTCTTAATGTGTAAGATAGTTTAGCTGTAATAAACAGTAAATATAAGCATGGCTTATTTCCAATAGAAAGTGATAAGTATGTGCATGGTAATCATTATTCCTATTACTAGCCACTCTGGAATTATTCAGGAAACTTTCTACTTGTGTTAGTTCTACCTTCGGGGTCTGAACCAAAGGTAGATTTCATAAGGACTTCCATCGTTTTTATTTCTAAATTGGCTCCAGGAATAATTCTCCAGTGAAGAGATACAATATCTGACATTTTTGGATTTGTTATTTTAAACTGAAGTTCACACAGTAGCTTTCATTTTCCTTTTCTCTGTAAGCAAAACTCCTCCCAAAACACTTGAGTGTCCATTTCAGCATTATTACGGGTATTTAAAACTTATTTTAACAATCTTCTTGTAATAATTCTTTTCCAAATAATTAATGTTTTGACCAATATGCAACCTTTCATATATATGAGCATCAATAATCACACAAGCCAATCTTATATGCCAAGATCTGTTGGATGCTGTGTGTACTACAATGAAGATAGAGATGGAATTCTAGCCATCTCATTTTGATAGAGGAGAAAGATACATAAGCAAATTAAATTAAAGCACAAGCACATAAAACATGTCTTTTTTACTAGTAGTTGAGTTCTTACTGTGTGCCACGCATGCTCTGAGTATTTGCTATACATTATTTCAAAAATCTTCAAAATAATCTCTTTGGGGTAATATCCTTTCCCCTCTTTTATAAATGACTGAACTGTGGAATCTGTCAAAGGTCTCCCAGCCAGAATGCACACAGCAAGGTCAGTCTTTGAAACACTAGCTCTTACCCTCTACCTTTTAATCCCCACATATCACAAATAAACAAGGTGCTAATGAATCACAAATATGGAAACAGTGAATTCTTCCCTGAGAGGTAGGAGGCAATAGTGAGAGCTGAGCGAAAGGTAGGATGTGATGTTTGAGTTGTTTTTTAAGGTATGAATAGGAGATTACCGGGGATGGGGGAGACTTCTGGGTAGGTGGAGGCCAAGATATATAGAACCTTGTACATGAAGTTAAAAGGTTCCAAATATATTTTAAAGGCAAAAAGAGACATCAGGCACTTTAACGTAAGAATTATATAAACACATTTGTGTTTTAGAAAGACAAGTCTATAAACAGAGTTTCAGATTGTTTGTGTGATGTGGCAACTTGTGGGAAGGAGGCGGATGGCAAGATCACTTAGAAGATGTCTGCTACACACGGAGTTAAAATAACATTTTTTAATTAAAATTCACACTCACTCCCTTCTTATTCCCACCAACAAACGTCTAGTCAATTCAAGACACATTTGAACTAGAATACAAGCATCTCACCCTTTCACATTCAAGGATTATGGCCATAAAACATTCATGATCTCATCCATGTTGCAACCTGAAGTTGCAACTGTATCAACAGGAAATCAAAGAATTCAAAGCCTAATACACTACAAACTCAACAGAAGGAGATAAAGAATTGATAACTCAAAGGTGGGGTTGGGGGGAATCTTACTTTTTTCTTCCTTTACATAGGTAATTTAAATCTCAACGGCAGCCCGAGCACCTTTGAAGGATCCTTGAGCCAGAAAATGTATTCAAAGGTCTAGAGTGGTTGACAAGCACTCAGATTTCTTTAATTACACAGATTAGTGTAAGGGCTCGTCCCACTCAGGAATTTGCACCTACAGTATGAATGTGGATGAGAAGATAAAAAAAATTAATCCCATGACATACATTGCCCATTAGAGGTAGACCATATTCACCTCATTGATTGGAGAAGACCAAAAGTGTAGCTCTAGGAAGAGCAAGGGATGAAGGCCTTCAGAAAACCAAGGATACACATGCTTGATGAGGAAACCCATGTTACATATTTATCACTCACTAATTCAATAATCATGGAGCACTCACTAACTGCCAGATGCTGGGTTATGTAAGAGAGATAAAAAGCTGAATGAGTGTTCACCTTGAAGGAATTCTCATTCTCTAGAGGGAAAGAAAACATGTAAATGAAGAATTAAAATATAATATTATAACCCTTAAATTATCTGTTCCTCAAAGACAAGAAAGGCTGCCCAAAATATTGAATATGTGTTTTGAAGGCTGAGGAGGGTTTTCAGAAAGACATGCAGGGTGGTCACAGGCTTTGGAGGATCTTCCCAGATAGAAGGAACACCGCCAGCAAATGCTCAGAATGTGAAAGAACATGGATTATTTGTTCAGGAAAGGAAGCACTAGTTCACTGATGGCCTGTACTCAGCATGCACTAAAAAAGAGATGGCAAATTGTGAAGGGTCCGATATGGCAGGCTAAGAACTTGGAAAGTTTACACCATGGGCTTAAGACAGTCACTGCTTTGTTCAGATTTGTTCTTTAGAAAGATACTATCTAAGACAGAGTGTATGATAGACTGGAGTCAGGTGAAGATGGCAGACTGCATTCAGAAAGACCAGCTAAGAAACAATTCTATCCTGGGCAAGAGGTAAGGAGGATCTAAGCCAGGGCAGCGACAAGAGGGATGGAGGAGATGGAGGAGAGGGAGAGAAATTCCTGAGGTAGAATTTTATGCACTTAAAGACAAATAAGGGCAGCTTCAGAAAAAGGAAAGTATTACTCACCATCTGTGCACTTTTCATACTGTACTATAAATATCTATCCTAAAAAAATGCAAACTCCTTGATGGCAGGCCTATCTGCCATCCATGGAGCCTGGCACTGTGCCTGGGACCTAGTAGATGCTCCAGAATGAATTGGCTTGGTAAGTAAGTAATTACTTAAATGCTGAAATGCCAAGGTAATAATAGAGCATAGACAAAAAGGTAACAATCGGTGACAACAGTGGTACAGCTTGAGTTCTAATATCTAGTTTATACCTTAATTGTGTTATGCTCGTAAGTTTCCTTACTACAGTACCAGACTCTTAATATATTCTTACAGATTCATTTGAGTAAGCTTCACAAAGAAAACACTAATACACAGCAACTTGACAGCAAGGTGCCTGTTCAACCCAATGTTTGTCCCTCATGTCAGTACTGCTAATGGCCACATTGAATGCTAGCCATTTGCCTGCCATGTTTAACCACATCAGTGTTGTCGATCTTAATTTGTAAACTCAGGAGATCAGAGACTTTGTCTAACTCATTTTATACACAAAACAGCACTGTTAGCTCTTAAATAATTCTGATTCTGGTAATTTAAAAAAATTTCTAAAATAAAGTTCAAAAAATTTTTAAAAATCTCTATAGTATACCTACTAATCACTCCATGTTAAAAAAAAGAATGCGACAATTGCCTAGTATCCATATCTTCATATTCCTTATCACAGATTTTACCAAAGTTTGCCTTTTCGTCCTAAGCATCCATCTATCATTACTTTTATTTTTAGGACTTCATATACCCTTCATTAAAGATAACTCTAGATGTGTAATTACATTGTATTCAGAGAATATATTAGTAAATAAACATAAACTAATTAAAAATAAAATTCCTTACAGTTTCCAAAGTATTTGCTTCATATGTTGCTGTTTGTTACTTCTATCTCTGAGGTCAGAGGTTGGAACTTAAAGGTATAAATCTAGTCATGTAACAACAACAGGAAACAGATCTAGGAGACGCACATGGGACATACGATATTTTTTAAAAACTAGTTTTTATTTCATAGTTTCTAAAACTGAATAAAAAATAGAGGGCTAACACATAGAACAAACAATTTAAAGATCACTCAGAATTTTCCATGCAAAACAAATTTTCTGAGAATAGTCAGTTTCTCTGAATGTTCAATTAACTTCTTAGGTATTTTAGAAAGTACTGCTTTTGCCAAAATAGCCATATCATTTATTTACTTGTCCAATGTCCTAATTGACACTAATTTCCTAATGAAGCTACACCACTCAAAGTTCAAATTAATTGTTATAGTGCAAATTTTTTTTCCCAACAGAACAAATTTCACACTAAGGTTTAACTCTAAGCTCTACTATGTATGCAACCTTCAGAAATTCATTTCACGTCTCTGACTTCAGTTTCTAAGTAAATGGGGGCACTACTTGTTTACTCATCTCATAGGAATTTTATAATGAACCAAAGGAGAGAACAAACATAAAAGTGCTTTCTTATCTGATGTAACGATTGTGAGTAGAAGAATTCTACTTAAATTGTGAAGTAATTCCTAAAACTATTGACTATGCGTTTTGTAAACTCAATACGTGGTCAAGTGTCAGAAATAGAGAAGCATCTTTAAGATTCCTTCTCTTCACATCAAATAAACATTATTTTGTCCTGTAATGATGGAATAAAAAAGCTAACTGTTTATAATGTGTTCCAAGCTATTCTGCAAGAACAAATATGGGAAATGTGTCCACACAGATGCAGTTTTTTGAACACAAGGGGCACTGTTTTTGCCTAGGTTAGCAGAAGAAATAATGGAACAATTTTGTTTTGGAATGTCAAAATAAACAGAAACTGGTCTAATAGGATGAAGCTAAGAGGAGAGTTGTGTGGGTATCAGAACTATGTCCTGATAAGGAAAACCCTGTTCGCCTTTGGGAATTTCAAGCAGCCTAGCTCTGGATGACATTTCGAAGGATCAGCCCTCTGGATTATCATAAGGAAAAGTGCTTTTCTTGGCTGAAATCTGAACCAGACAACAAGAAATCTCTTTTCATTCTCAGGATCCCAATTCTTATTTACGTAGGTTTTAACTAAACCCAGTCAGAACCTACATTGAATGGAGGTGTCTAAAAACGTGGTCACTTTAAAATGAACAGAGCATTATTCCAATTAATGTTCACAGATGAAAAGGCCTGGAGGAGGACTTGATTGATCCACGGTCCATTTTTTAATTTGTTGAGCTTATTAGTAAGGCATGCACATTTCTCTTTTTAATTTACTAATTAATTTTAACTTGAAAAGAAAGGGGAATTTTTAAATGGGATTTTTCCATAATGCCAATTCTTAATAAAATGTATTTTATAATCATTAATATTGATTGGTAGACTCATAGTCAATCCATGAAAAATTATATTGGAATCTGTTACTGGGGACTCACATTAGATTTATCTCATGAAATGTACACCCTGAGTCTTATATCTATTTTCTGGAGAAGGGTGTGCCCATGAGATATAGCAAGGTCAAGTTTAGCTGACTACTTCCTTGACTACTATGGATTATGACACATTTTATAAGCTACGGTTTCAGTGTTCATGTTAAGTAAAGGAAAAGACATTATAATTATAATGTTCTCTAGATTTCATTGATCAACTGTGAGAAATGAAAGAAATGACTGAAGAACTTCTATCTCAAGTCTGATTCTCCAATTTTAAAAAATGAAGTCTCAGCCTGAAATGATTAGATTCCAGGAATTTGTTACAAATTAAACAACTCATGTACAAAGATAACTGAAAACAGGCAATAGTAAAATGTCAGTCCCTCATAAAAATCTGTTAAATATGATGCATTTACCTTTCCAGGAAAAGAAGTGAAACAGTTTATTTCTGGAGGCAGGTACTGAGCACTTAGCCTGGAATTCAGACTGGATTCGAGACTTGACAACCTTACTAATTAATTTCCTGTGAAACTATAACCAGTAATAGCCAGAAGTATTAGCTTGTGAGGGCCACTGTAACAAAGTGCTACAAATTGAGTTGCTTGGAATAACTGAAATTTATTCTCTTACAGTTTGGTGGCCACCGTCTGAAATCAAGGTGTCAGCAGGGCCACCCTCCCTCCGAAACCTGTAGGGGGGAATCCTTCCTTGTCTCTTCCTAGTTCTGGTGATTTATTGGCGATCTTTCATGTTCCTTGGCTTGTAGATGCATCATTTCAATCTTCCATCTTCACATGACTGTCTTTCCTCTGTGTGTGTCTGTCTCTGTGTCCAAATTCTCATTTTGTATCAGGACCCCAATCATATTAGGTTAAGGCCAATCCTAATAACCTCATTTTAACTTGATTACCTGTGTAAAGATCCAATTTCCAAGGGAGGTCACATTCTGAGGTTCTGGGGTTAGGACGTCAACATAATCTTTTTTGGGGGACACAATTCAATCCATAACATATGGGTCTTAGTTTTCTCAACTATAAAGTTTGGAAGAAAACTATCTAGAGGGGCTCTCGACTATTTATAAATAAAGTAGTTTTCATTTTCTTAAAATAAAAAACACACGATGAGTGGTATTGATAGTACCTGCTGAAAGATCCTGATAAGAACTATGCTGCTTTCTGCACTTTCTAGAAAAGCCTGAGTAGGATCAGTTATGTTTAGTGATTGAACATATGATTCCTTGGGTAGACTTGATTAGAGATTTAGGACTCCTGGATTAGATGATCTCCGACACCTTTCTAGCCACGACTTTTACCACTCTAGAACAGTTTTTAGACTCACATTCTTATTACATAGATGACATCAACAAAATAAGACAAACATATTTCTTGCCCAAGATTTCTTAACATGGAAACCTAAAAATCAGGAAAAAAATCATTCTCATAACTCAGAGCACTTCCAATATTATTGTTATTAACACCTTTTCTAGTGTTCTTCAATTTCTGAAAACTAAAGTCTATTCTCTGCATACACTGTTTCCTCTATAAATATATACTTCTTGCGATAAACTCATTTTGGTTTATGAGTACACCAAGAAGAAGAATCAGCAGGTATCTACTCGCTAGGTGTTACCATCCCAGCTCAGCCTGCCTCTGCTATGATGTATGCTCTGGGAAGGTCATGCACCGCTCCCTGCCTCAGTTTCCCCAGCTGTCAAAAGAAATGTTGTTAAAAATACTACCAGGTATGTATAGCGAGCATACCTCAGTCAAAAATAACTTATACTAAGTTACTATAGATGCCATAAGGACTAGGAAGATAATGGCCACATCAAAGATTTTGAACATTGTAAATATCATTAAGGTTATAAGGAATCAATAATAAAAGGAGATCGCTAATCCCAGTAGAAGCAGAAGCTTTCATTCATTTACCATGGTTAGCCACTAGAGGTAACTTGTCTGTTCCTATGCCTGTTAATTCAAAGTGTCATCATTCCTCCTGGGACAACTGCACAACTGCCGCCACCAGAAAATTTCACAATACATTATTCAACACCAGGGTGCTAGTGCAGACAACACACACCCTGTTCTTCATGACGCTGCCAGTGGGGTTTGAGAAAGGGAATGAAATGAAAGCAGGACTGCAATGAAACGACTGAGAACTAGCAAATCAGTGTGACAACCTCCTAGGTTTCAAATTATTCCCAAGCTAAATTTTTAGCAATTGAGAGCTATTACTCCCAATAAAAAGAATAACAACAATGACCAAAGGAAACCATTAAAGTTGTCAGGGCATTCCAAAACCTATGGACCCTTTGATGGTTCTCTTTAATCCTGCTCAGAAGCATTTGGTCCATTCTCACAAACTCCCTCACTTTCCCTCTGAGCCTGGGCCTCAGAGAATCCAGCACTTCCAGCTGCGCAGGCAGGGCCTGAGAAAGTTTTGTGGGATTTGTTTTTTTTCTTTTAAAGTTATACAGACACACATAAAATGTCTGCTTCCACATTCAACACATGAAATGATGGGGTTTAAACAGTAAAATAACAATATAATGCAGGGAAAAAAGTCTTGCCCCTGGCATCAGGTATTATAAACAGCAAGGAGTGCCAGTGTAAACCTTTATTCAAGAGACTGGGTTCTTTGTCAAGCAATGCCTTTCTTCCAAAACATCCTTGCTGCCATATGTCTGCACCCAGCCAGCTGCAGATCTAATAAGAAAGTTCTTATTCATGTTGTATAATGTTTTACAGGTTTGCCACGGGGGTCACTCGCTGTGAGTTCTTTACGTCAGAGTCGGAGCTCTAACAAACAGAGAGTGGAAAGATGCCAAGAAATGTAGGTTGGGTGGGGCAGGGGGACCGAGGAAAAAGAAAGGAAACAGCGCAACAAGCTCCCAGCCTTTCTATTTATCTTGCACTCATTTAATGCCAGAAGCAATGTTTTTATTATTAGGGAAGAAAAAGAGAGGAAAGGAGGCAACTTGTAGGTTGTATAAACATTATCATCAAATATAGGATTGGAAATGTTTAACCAACTCTCTCTTGACTATCAAATGCAGAAAGGGGAGATGCATTAATCTTTTCAGAGGTTTAGCAGCTGTTTAATTAGGCTTCTGCTGTAGCGTTCATCACGTTAAAAAGTACAAAGAAAAAAATGTTTCCTAATGACCTTAAAACATGAAGATCTTATTAGGTTCAAAATTTACTCCACCAAGGGACTTGCACACATCATCAATTACAAATATTATATTATCAGTATAAATTCACATTGACATAAAATGAGATTCAGCAAGTAAAAAAATAAAATCAGTTTAAGACTGGCAGTAAATGTTTTCAAAAACTAAATGGATAATAGCTTTTACTGAGTCTCCACTATTCCAAGTACCACATGCCTTGTTGTGAACTCATTAAGGAGATTTGTGGATCCTTCACGAAACATACATCTCTTCTGCCAGATGCTTAAAGGTTTAGAAAGGCCCATTATACATGCTCGTATTACTTTCTTTTCCTACGTTGACTTGCTTTAATTACAACACTTTTTTTCTTTAGCAAATTTGATAGGAAAGGGAATTTTCAAGGGAATTTTTAGGTCCTGGATACAATTTAAAAACTTAATCACAAGCAAATGAGTTTTTAAAAAAAAAAAAAAGATATAATGCAATCTCAACAAAAGGGAAGTCCTGCTGGTTTGTTAAAATACAGAATCTAAAAGGCAATACAGACAGGTGCTTACAGAGTTGCTGACTAGAAGTCAACTTGAGGATAATAAATATCATTAGGGAGAAAAGTAATTTTACTGGGGAAAAATTGCACCAACTAAATAGAAGTTAGGAAATTTCTACGTGGTGCCTAAACCAATGTGAAAGGGCAGCGAAGGTATGTATCAATCATCAAGTGTGACGTTCATGTCACAGTAGAGACCTCAGACCTTTGTGCAAATTGAGAGGAAAGGGAAAAGTGGCATAAAGAGCTTCCAAATACCTTATTGGTGAATTTCCTATTAGCGTTCAAAGCCTCACCAACTTCTAAACAAAATTCTTGAGTAGGAGGGTATTTTCTTTTACTTGGAAAACTCACTATTATTGTTTTTCATCCTTACTTATAAATACTCAGACAAAAGGCAAAAATCCCCAAGTGGGAAATTTTTCTTTGGTTCTCAACACTGATAAGACAGCAATTTTGGTAACTCATTCTTTTGTTTTACAGTCTCCATATTTTGCTACCTCTCCTGTCTTTACTAAGCACCAAAAAAAAAAAACCCCACAAAGTAATATTTTGTAAAGTCTTTCAAATTTTATTATCATACTTCACTGCATTCAAATGCAATCAGTCAGCATTAATGTTACATAACAGCAAAATCCTGTTAAAACTAAATTTTACATGGCCAGTGATTGGTATTATATTTTGAAATAGTGACTCTGATATTCAAGAGTCTGCTTAAAAAAATTTTCATGGTGTTTCAATGGAAGCACCTTAGAAAGATATTTTGAAAGTACACTGGTAAAGTGAAACAGATGATGTCAAAAAGGCCCAAGAAAAACTAGGACATTTCCACTCTGAAAGATTTGAAAAAGGACAATAAAATTATTACTCTTAAAACCAACATTTAGTCCTTCAAAAGTCCATCTAGTTTGCAACATTAAGAGTCTCTCAAATATAAAATTCAACATGATGATAATAACAAAAATAGTAAACACTTAAATAATGGTTTCTACACAACGTACTTTTCTAAGCCCACTGTATAGGTGAACTCATTTAGTCCTCACAATGACTCTGTGAGGTAGGTATAGAATTATTCCCTTTATACAGACAAGGAAACTGAGGCATGCGGAGGTTAATAATTTGCCCAGCAATCCTGGGCAGCTCTGTAGCTCCATTCTCCTAACCAGTAGTCTGAATTGCACAGAAGTTATATCTGAGAATGAGGAAAGGGGTGAGACAGATTAGGAACCCATAAGGGCCTTAGAAAATTCTAGAATGTTTATTTCTTATGCTCAGTGGTTGGTAAATGTGTGTTTGTTTTCTAGCTTATTATTGTTGTTCTTATTATTTTAACTATAATTACATATATAGTTATATACAGTTAACATAATATGTATATGTACCATATATATGTTGTTAGCATCGTGAATTTGAGATTTAGACAATGAACTTTATCACTTTTTAGTGAACACATACTATGATCTTGGCAATCTTTTGTCAGATTCTAAAGGTACCTGAAGATCTCCCGCTCTTCTAAGACATAAACTTTGGCAAGTAATGACCACTCTAGGCTGTGGTTCCCTCATTCAAAAACAAAAAATTTAGACAGATGATCATTTAAATACTTTACAGCTTTAGAATTCTAGGGCTAAAATGTGAATGAAGTGCAATCTGCCAAGAAAACTTGTCACTCAAATCCCAACACTGTGAGTAGTACCAGAATGTGTGATATCAGGAGTACTGATGAGGACTCATTCTTCCTGAATATGTTTCCTATTGGTCCCGCAACCCCCACCTTTTCTAACGTACTCCCCGGGGGCTGTGATGTGTAGTTCCACAAGTGAACATGCCACCAGGAGACCTGGGTTCAAGACTTGGTTCCTCTCTAAATAGGTATGAGACCTTAGGTAAGTCATTTAATCTCTCTTCTCTTTACTAATTTGTTTTATTAAATATATGAAAGCACTTTGTTTCAATGATATATTCATGTAAAGTAATAACCCTATTTTATATAACATGTATCTTCCTAAAACAGTGTGTGCAATTCAAATAATATTTTAAGTGTGCTCAGTAGAATTTGCTGAATCATTTTAAGGCAAAGACTTTTTCTATGAAGTGAATCATTTACTGTTTATTTTCTTCCATAATTCAAATTTTAAAGGCTTTTTTTCACTTTAAGTGATATACTCCCACACTATAAACTATTGTTTTCTTAAGGAAATCTCAAGAATCACATACCCAGTTGGAAATTATATATTTCACTGTTTCTTTGGTCAATGGCCAGGGTGTTCAAATGATCATATCAGAAAACATCAGGGGCCAGCCTGATGGCACAGTGGTTAAGTTCGCATGTTCCACTTCAGTGGCCCACAGGGTTCACTGGTTCAGATCCTGGGTGAGGACCTAAGCACCACCTGTCAAGCCATGCTGTGGCAGGCATCCCACATATAAAGTAGAGGAAGATGGGCATGATGTTAGCTCAGAGCCAGTCTTCCTCAGCAAAAAGTGGAGGACTGGTGGCAGATGTTAGCTCAGGGCTAATCTTCCTCAAAAAAAGAAAACATCAAGTTCTAGGACACCAAAAATCAGCATTTTTAAGGAAGACCTCTGTCAGGGTCATGCTAAATAAGGCAATTGTCAAAATAATGTAGGTACTATTAACTTAAAACTAAAACAAAGCAAAAGAATTTTTCTTTTAGCTTTGTAGACCAAAGAATTTTCCTGGTAAACATCCAGGAAAGGGAAAAAGAGGGAAAAAAGGTTGAAGATGGCAATTGACATGAGGAAAAGGAGTGTTCTCTTCTCCTAAGCAGAATTTTGTATGTTGTATGCATAATTCCCCAGTTTCAAGGAGAGCCTGCAGCAGACAGCTGAAGGAGCCAGGAGTCTGGATCCCATTAGCCAGGAAAATAGATGCAAGAAGCCCTGGCCTGTGAAAGCCAAGAGGAATACTGTGGACCAAGGACACCCAAACAGAAAAGTGATGAATCCAAGGAAGGTGTTAAACTTAGGAAGTAGGATCCTGCCACTTTAACACATCAATCTCAAATTAAGCACAGTAATATTATTTTGCACTCATTACAATTCTCACTATCGTTTGCCTAGCCCCCCCAGGACTCATGTACCCCAGGACTTGGTCTTCAGATCAGTTTCCTCCTCTACATACATTCATTCCCCTAATGATCTCATTGTAGCTCATTTCTTTAAACATCATTTATATGATGATAACTCTCCAGTTATTATTTCCAGCCCCAACCTTCCCCCTGAATGGCAGGCTCATAAACAGCTTCATAGACGGCCAATGGGCTTCTGAAACTTAACATTTCCCAAATAAAACATGTTATTCTTCCCAAAAGACCTGCTTTTCCCTGTCCCTCTCCATTTTGTTGTTTCCCATCTAACTATGAGGTCCTCCCAGTCAATCATTAGTTGCTTGGGCCAACAACCTTAAGAGTCATCCTGGAGGGTCACACCACATTTCCAATTAATTCAACAGTAAATTCTAGAGGCTCTGCCTTCAAAATACATCACAATTCCAACCACATCTCAACTCTCTAAAATCTCTGACCTGGATTACTGCAAAGCCACAGATATTCTCACAGTTTGCTTCCTCACATCACTCCAGTAAATGCTCAAACACCACCTCCAAGAGGCCTCCCCTGACCACACTATGTAAACTGCACCCTTTTACACACTATCTTCTTTCCTTGCTTTATTTTCTTCATAGCACTCAGCATTTCCTGGTGTACTTAATCATTTGTTTATTAGCTGTCCTTGGCTGTAGTTCTCAAACTCTCACAATCACCGGAATGGCTTGTTAAAAGACAAATTATTGGACTCCATCCCCAGAGTTTCAGATTTAGTAGGTCTGGATAGGGGCCTGAGAATTTGCATTTCTAACAATTCCCAGATGACACTGATGTCACTGGTTGGGACCACATCAAAAAACACTGCCATACAGAGTATAAGATCTTTGGGAGCAGGGCCATTGTCATTTTTTTTTTCCTGGAATTTATTCTGTTTAATCTTCAAGGGTTTTTTTTTTTGAGGAAGATTAGCCCTGAGCTAATCTCTGCTGTCAATTCTCCTCTTTTTGCTGAGGAAGACTGGCCCTGAGCTAACATCCATGCTCATCTTCCTCTACTTTATATGTGGGATGCCTGCCACAGCATAGCTTCCCAAGCAGTGCCATGTCTGCACCCAGGATCCAAACAGGCAAACCCCAGGCCGCCGAAGCGAAACATGCTCACTTCACCGCTGCGCCACTGGGCCAGCCCCTGTAAGTTTTTTATAGTTTATTTAAAAACAAAACAAAACACTATTTCAAGATGACTATTTCAAAGTCTGGGCCCTTCCAGTCTTCCAAATACAGGAGGTCTGAAAGTTGTATGTACCAATTGGAAGAACAAGGCAAAATTATGAATGGAGTTATGACATTTCATAAAGGAGATCACCACTGCATCCCAACACATGGGAGAGCAGCTGGCCTAGTATACATGGATGATGCTCCAGAACACTGGTTGAACAAATGAATGAATAATTTTGGAACAAATCTGTTTAATGTAATACACATTTCCATCAGCATCAGATTCCTAACAATTTATACCAAAACATTCCCAAAACAAAGTATAGTATAAGTACACATGTGCATCTTTTTTTAATGGGTCATTCATCAAATTGGAAATCTGGGTATTACCAATCATTATCAAATGCATTGATAACCAAGACATTGATACATGTTCAATAATCACAATTTACAACTAAGTACTCAATTTACTGAAACTCACTTCTCAAAATGATCAGTTAAAGTATCTGATTGCATTCCTAACACCTATGATTTTCTAGATATTGTATTTTTAATTTCCCTATTACCTCACATCATCACTCCTCTTTCCCAACATAAATTCTTATCCCATAGCAGCTAGATTGTACAGCAGTTCCTGGCTCCAAAACATATGTACAAATTTAAAAACTATGTCTGCTTGTCTCCTTCCTGTCCAGCCAGTCTGTTTCTAGACACCTGCAAGTTAATCTGATGCTTATGAGCCCAAGAAAAGGAGAAAAGTCCAAGAGAGACAGCCAGGAGTTGGGCAAGGAATATATGTAAAGCAGAAGGAGAAGGAATATGTATACCAAACAAAAAGGAGAGAAGACACACTTAGAATGAGGAGCAGAGTCCGTGTTTTAGTCCAAGCTGTGGGTGGACACGAAGAATGCTCCATCAGAGAGGTAGGGAAAGGGACATGCCATAAGTAAAGGTCTCCTCTCTGGTTTCTCTCCCTCAAAGGTGGATCATTGCCCCCTTTGTAGCATGAGTCTACTGTGGGTTGCCAAGGACAAAGCAGAGAACACATGCTAGAACTTTTCAGAAAAACACTTGGCTCTGGTTTCTGCTTGCCTGATTCTGATTCCATTCCTCATTTCGCCACGGGGCTGAGAGCTGATGGTGGGTGCTTTTGAGTGCATAGAGCCAGGAAGCAGCAGAGGGATCACCAAACCTTGGGCCAAATCCTAGGAACCATTTGGCAACTTGATCAGATATCTGTTGTCCTGTTACTTTACCTTTTCATAAACATACATTAAAAGAAACCAACAACCAAATCACACAACAAAAAACACAAAAGATTTCCATTTCGTTGGCAGACACATGAAAAGCAATTATAATTATTTCTTATGTATCCACATGTGTCTCTTGGCTGACTATTCATGGTGACTTTTACTCCTGTGTTGGCTGATAGCCAGCACACACCAGGGTGGAACTCAACCACTTCCCAGCAACTGTGCATTCAGGAAATAATAAAAGCTAATTCGAATAGAAATTCAAGTCAAACAGCCAAATCTGCTGTTGATTTTAGCTCCTGAATTCCTTTAGGAACCATGACATCATTGCCTCGCCTAAAACTAACCCATCCAGGGCTCCACATTACTTATAGAAAAAAGGCCAATGTATTTACCATGGCAAAGATGGTTTTTGATGATCTCGTGCCTCTACTCTACCTGTTCAGTGCTTTTCTCTGTATCCTGTGCTTCAGTGGTACTGCACTACTTGAATTTCTGCAAACATGGTGGGTTGTTCCCCACTGATATCAATGACTTATGGTGCAATGCACGCACTCTGGCATTGAACAGAACTAGGTTCAAAGCTTTGTGCCCTCACTAAATAATGAAGTTACCTTGGGCAACTTTCTCAAACTATGAATCTTAGATGCATCATCACTAAAATGAAGATAAGGATACCTACCTCAGAGGAGCACTGAGAGAACTTAAGTGAGCTAAGTTCTAGCAAAGTCCCTGGCTCACGGCAGGCCTCATCTTCCTTAACTACCCCCTATGTCTCCTCCTGCTCATCCTTCAAAACCAAAGTCAAAAGTCACTCTCCTGGTGGTGCAGCCTTCTCTGCCTGTGTCCCCTCCATTTTGCCCTCAAACAAAAACCACTTCTTCCTTTGCTATTCAAAATGACACCATGCATACAAATCAATTATCGCACTGGTTCTTTTTTATAATGCACATATTTATCTCATTCTCATCTTCATTAATCAGTAGTAGACTCATAAAAGCAGGTTCTGTGTCTAAATTATCTTTGTATTCCAAATACTTAATACTTGCCACCAAGAAAGTACTCTACACAGGTAGAACAACTCAGTGAATACAGAGATCAAAGAGAAAATTCATACAATGGGTTCCATTAGCACACAGTAAAAGACGATTTTTAAAAACCACTACTCTTCATTGCTATAGCTATTTCAAACTGAGATACACATTCCTTACTTAATTGAACAATGACTTATCATGAACCGACTGCATAGCAGGCATTGTAGATATGAAAATGAGTAAGACACCCCCCTGAGCAGTGGCACGGCTTACAGAGTGATCAGAGATGTAGGCTGCACAACTCCAGGGGGCACCATCCATAATTTGATCACTTCAGCTGTTGTGTAACAGGAATCTCCTGACTAACTCTATAACGTTTACTTGCTTTAAAAGAGGCACTTAGAAAATACAACAGGGAGAGAAATAATAACCATTGCTATAAGGATGAGAAAGTCAAAGATGGCTCCATAAGAAGCCATCTTTATAAAATACAATGCTAAACATAGTTATAACTCCTCTCATAAAGCAGTCAATTACTGCTATTAGAGTTATGAAAAAGTGCATATTACATTTTCTTCTAAAGTGACATAGTCCAATACAACAGCTACTTGCCACATGTGGCGATTTACATTAAATTAACCGAAATTAAATAAAATTAAACATTGAATTCCTCAGTTGCACTATCTACATTTCATATGTTCAATAGCCACACATAACTAGTGGCTTCCAGATTCAACAACACAGACATAAAACAGTTCCATCATCACAGAAAGTTCTATTGAACTGTGTTGCATCTAGAATTAAAATGAATCTGCTTTTAAGAAATCTGATTATGCCCCTCTGTTCACTTAATCTATTATTAATTGGGTTATTGACTGTCTCTTACCAAACACAATTGGTCACCATTATCCTTAGCATGGAAAAGGGGGAAAAAAAAAACAGAGATGGAAAATTCAGGTCTGAAACATCTGTTAATCTTGGT
Source organism: Equus asinus (assembly GCF_041296235.1). Lineage (NCBI taxonomy): Eukaryota > Metazoa > Chordata > Mammalia > Perissodactyla > Equidae > Equus > Equus asinus. The sequence continues at coordinate 31,390,853 of NC_091811.1, read as the reverse complement.
TTACAAACATGGAAACACTCCAATATTAGAAAGGTTTTCCTTGATGATAGAATAGTTCTCTTAAGTTTAAAATGCGGTCTTCTACTCATGCTCTCTTTTGCTTTTTTTTTTTTTTTAAGTTAGTTATCTTCTTAGGGTCAAGCAAAGGGCTAATAGTAGTTATACGTCGAGATCTTCTCCCAAATGGATCCTAATTTTTCAGTATCAAAGGTCCCTGGAAGCTTTAAGTCTGAACCTGTAAAAGTTCAGTCATTGTCACAGCAAGGCTTAGAAAGTTTTCAAAAAGCATTCTGTAAAAATGAACTGATTCTTAGTCTTTACTCATAAAAATTTCTGTCACCATAATACTTTAAATATTGAGAAGATATCTCTTTATAAGCAGTCTTTGGCAAATGAACAACCAGTCTTTTCTGAGAATTGGAACACTGGAGAATTTTGCCTGCAATTTACCCTTGGGGCAAATTTACTGTCTCTCTCAATTCTTAGAGAAACATAAATGTTTAGATATTCACATAGTGTATAGGAATTGCCCATACCAAGGAAAGAGAGATAAGTTTCTGTTTGTCTTCTGAAAACAACATGGCAGAGTCAGCATTTATCAAAATGTGGTCTTGAACCACCCATGTTAGGAGTCCTTTTATCAGGAGAGTGTTACTAAATATAGATACCTTTAGGCCACCGCCTAGGATCTCAGGTTTATTAAGTCATAATCCTAAGGCTGGGGCCTGGGACTCTGTATCTGACAAGTTAGCAAGAGACTAGTATACATATGCTAGCTTGACAACCATTGTCACAGAGGCAGGGCCAAGAGAAAAGGACCCGCACCATATACATCCCTGACTTACTGAGCTTAGAGAAGAACCTGATATTTAAGACAATTGCAAAGTTTTACAATGCCAGACCCATGGTAATCACGTTCTAGTGACTATTATATATATATTCAAGGCTACCCAATAGAATTAGGCATAACCAATATTTAGTTTGCTGCGTGAGGGAGCTGGAAGAAACACTGCAGAAAATGAGTAAAGAAGCTTATTTATGCCATCCTGGTGCCTATAATATGACTGAGAAAAAGCATCCAAATATGAGCTCTTGTAGCCACACATTTGTAAAACCAAGCAATTCAAACATACTCTCATACAAGTTTACCCTTTCTTCCCTCCTGTTTAAAGAGCCAGTTAGCTTCAGCCTCCAATCCCTTCTTCATAGTGTCACCTGGCCAGGAATCAAGTCATGTCTTGTTTTGTTAGTCCTGTTTTTTTCACTTTAACTGCTAAATTAAACCTTGTTGAATGGATAGATGGATACACCAATGATAAAAGGAACAATAAATGGCACCTACTGCTCTGAAAGAAACCAAACAACTTTCAAAATTACTTGTCATTTTCTAGGACTCCATTAGAAAATATGACAGAAGAAAGAAAGAACTGCTGTTGATGTAGTCAAACTTGCAATATTGCCCCTTACTAAGTGCCTCTGAGATATGAGCAAACCATGTGTTCTCTCTGGGGCTCAGTTTCCCAGGTGTAAAAGCAGCAACAGGCAAGATGATCTTCCTGCTATGAAATTCCATAAATTGTATTAGGAGAAAAGAGTTCCTCGTGCGAGCTACAGCTTTCAGCTTTGCAGAATAAAATAAATTCTCCTTTTACTTAACTTCTTTTGAATAAAATTTACCTTGATGTAATTTGCCTTGGTGATTTATTACAATTGCTACCTATCTTTGTTATTAGTTAAGCTTAACTACGTAAAGCAAAATATACCTCAACAACTTAGAAAATAAAAACACTTAATTTTCTAAATATCTTCACTATTAAATATCACAATATAGACAACTTGAAAAATTTAAAGAAGCCTCATTACAAAATAACTTGGGAATCCCACATGCTGAAAGGACTGATTCAGTAGAAACCAAAGACATTTGACGTTTAATTTTTCACATATGTAAATGGGTAGGTATTGTCCATGCCAAGTAATAACTATGTTGATTTTAGGACATCTGAAATATATTGGAAGTAGAACTGGCATGTACATTACATGATTATTTCACCAGCACTTTGAAAGATACAAATCAGGTGAATCATAGCTTATTTTTACATTTCCACTTACTTTTGTGCTACTCTATTAAACAGAAAATAAATGAACTTCAGCAATAGCTCACTAATTGACCTCATATCAAGCAAGACCTGGGGCTATTACTATCTAGTAAAGGCAGAGACCATATTGAAATGAATATTGATGTTAAACAAAATACTCAATATTCATCCTTTGCCAGGGTTTGAATAAAAATCCATGAAAAGATAACAATGTGTCCTTCCTCATATTTCCATGGTAATTATTATTACTTCTACCACTACCTTAGCTGAGCACAAGTCAAAACTTTCTTGATGGCCTGTTGCCCAGAGGGCACTAAGAAAGCCTGTCCTGTAACAAACGGTGAGATTCTACAGAGTCAAGGAGTACTGGGACACCCTAGTCTGCTTCAGGTTCTTGAGTTAATTAGAACGCTCTAAGTGTCCAATGGAAGTCAGTTTATTTTAGACTCTTTCCACTACAGTCCAATGGTCTCCATTGGGTATGCTCAGAGGGCAAGCATTTCCAATCTGTGGTTATCTGATGCAACATGCTGGTTGTCCATTAGGAACTTCTCAAATCATTACCTATAGAGGTATTTTCCCGATGGAGTCTTACATATCCATCAACACTTGGTTTTATAAAAACAGGAATCAAAGGGGCTGGCCTGGTGGCATAGTTTTAAATTTGCATGCTCCACTTCAGCAGCCTAGGGTTCATGGGCCAGGATCCCAGGCATAGACCCGCATACTGCTCATCAAGGGACACTGTGGTGGTGTCCCACATACAAAATAGAGGAAGACTGGCACAGATGTTAGCTCAGGGACAATCTTCCTTACCAAAAATAAAAAGGAATCAAAGCATTACATATTTGACACATTCTGCAGCAGTGCATTCAGAAGCATATTTAACATGCTAGTGGTATAGGTATATTATAATCATTATTATCCACTGCTTCCTGGTATCTACTATGTGCCAGACAGTGTACTAGGCCCTTAATACATATTATATCTTTAAATCCTTACAATAACCACTAAGATAGATATTACTGGAACCACTATACAGAAACTCAGGGTAAGTCACATGCTAAAGTCACACAGCTAGTAACACACTGAACTATCATTTGAAGCCAAGCTCACCTCCAAAACTCATATTTTTTCCATTATGCATCACTGCCTCTCCAGCTTTGCCATGATGCTTAATTCTCCATAAGTTTATAATTTATATAAGTGAAGTTAACACTGAATAAATCTATAACTGAAAAGTTAAAATAACAGTTATAGTCCTGGAAACTGAGTATAAAAAGTTTAAATGACTTTCACACAGCTGTACAGGTGGTAGAAACAGGACTGAGATCCAGGTTCCCGAACTTCGGTCACATTCTTTAGAAACAGTGAACTTAATGCCATTTCATACACTGTCACATCTCATGTTACCAACCATGGTTTACTTTAAGTACAACACAGAGAATATAATTTACACATGTGATGTGTGGATTTTCTTGGGTCCAATGACTCTCAGGAAATTAAATTAAATTGGAAAATTCATCTGTAGTTTATAAAAAGGAGACTATTCCTTCCAAAGTACATTATTTCTGAAACTATGTCAATTAGTTCAGAAATAAAAGATAATATCCTAGGATGACTTGAAAATAAAAAGATAACCAAAGTATTTGGTATAAACTAAAATATGTTATTGATTTATTTAATTATGCCCAGAAATTTCTGTTCTTTTCAAAAAATTCAAACACAAGAAATAAATATATGAAAAAGAAAACCTGACCACCATTTTCAGCGGAGTATTCAAAATAATAGAATAAGACTAGAAATTACACAGGCTAACTTAGACTTTTTATAGATGAGAATAGTGACGTTCATAGAGGTGAAAGAATTTGGTAGGAGACAGTAATTCTCAACCTTTGCTGGATATTGAAGTCAAATGGGGAGCATTAAAAATACTGATGCTGGGGTGGCCTGGTCACATAGCAGTTAAGTTAGCACACTCCACTTCAGCAGCCCGGGGTTACCAGTTCAGATCCCAGGAGCAGACCTATGCACCTCTTATCAAGCCATGCTGTGGCACGCGTCCCACATATACAGTAGGGGAAGATGGGCACAGATGTTAGGTCAGGGCTAATCTTCCTCAAAAAAAAAATATATATATATAGTGATGCATGGATCCCACCATTCAGGACTTACTTGGCTTAGGGTGCAGCAGGCATTGGGAGTTTTACATCTCTTCAAGTGATTCCACTGTGCGGCAAGGTTGACAGCCACCTCAAGTGTAAGAGACTCACAGATGGGGAGTGGCAGAGGCAGGACTTATACATTCGTTTTTTTTAGTACCAGTTATGTGCTTTTATTCACTACCTCTTCGTTTCCTTTCAAGTAAAACAAAGTAACAATACTTTGAAACGGATGCTATTGTAATTTAGAAATATTTTAATCTCATTTTAATCAAAATCTTAAAGTCTTATTGACTGATAAACGGATTCAAGTTGGTCTAAACTGTTTAAATCATCTTAATAAAATCTCAGTAGAATCTGTACCCCATTTGTCAAAATTGCCCCCTATGGTCCTAATAGGGTTAAATACAACAAATACATCAACACCGTCTCCTAATATAGGAACAGATAAGAGGGTCATCAAAATTTGGGAAGCTTAAAAACTCTAATTTTTTAGTGGGTATTTCCAAAAGTTCCACAAGAAACTAACACCATCAGGAAAACTATATCCAGCAGTTTGTAAATTGAGGAAAAGAATTCAAAACCCACCTTGCAACCACTCCAAGAGCTGATACCTTTATCCAGAGAAAGTCATTGATGACTTTTTTAGCTGTTAGAAAATTCTAAAGAGGGAGTTACTAATAAAATAGTTTATTTTCTGACACTCAAAAACTAGTTCTTGGGGCCAGCCCAGCAGCATAGTGGTTAAGTTCGTGTGCTCTGCTTCATTGGCCCGAGGTTCACAGGTTTGGATCCCAGGCACGGACCTCCACACAGCTCATTAAGCCATGCTGTGGCATGTCCAATATACAAAATAGAGGAAGACTGGCACAGACATTAGCTCAGGGCCAATCTTCCTCGCCAAAAAAAAAAAAATTCCAATTTCTCATTAGAGACATTGCAACACTGATATTTAAAAGACAAAAGGGTGACTACCATTAAAAGACTGGTTTCTCAGGCTCAGAATGACGTGCCTGAAATCATGTGCATGAAAATCAAAAGTTTTTCAAGGTTGCTCATTATTATGTTCTTTATAGACAAAAGAGATCGCTGAGTGTCTTTCCAGTGGAATGCTGAGGGATTTCTATTGATTCCCCTATGGGTTAAATATAAGAATGGGCTGTCTCTGATTGCTTTTGACTAGACTATGTTACAGGTTGAGGGAGTTAGAGAAAATTAACAGCAACGCAAAAGCTTTCCGTCCACTGCAAGGCAAATGACTCCATTCGTGACAATGCAAATTAATATTTTGGTTGAGAATATAAATTTCTAAAAGTTAAATCCTCACTTTAATTGGGTTTAACATCTTACTTGTTCCCTCATTAATTAACGAGTTAAATAATTCTTTAACTTATGTTCATTTTATGTTTCTACGAATCATGATTTTATCTTTGTGAAAATTATCCTTTAACATAGGAAAAACGGTCTCTAGAGTCCATCACCATGTTTTAGTGGGAAGAAATAACAAAATGCATTCTATCATGAGTGTTTGATACTTTCTTTTAGCTATCAGATAACTAGTAAAAATAAAAGTCAAATATTATTTCAGATTTTCTTTCTAGGTGGTTTCCCTGCATTTTCATTTTTTTGTGCTTCTTGTTCTTTCTACCTTGAATATTTTTTAGTCCCACCCCACTACCCCTAACCTCCGTCCTTCTGGCCACCTTTTCTAAAACACAATTCAAAGCATTAGCACTTCCACTTCCTTAAACGGTTTTCTAGGCCCTCCCCTATTTTAAGGCCCCACCTATTCAAACATCACTTACTTGTATTGTTGCACTAAAAAAATCTACTATAATTACCTGCTTTGGTGTCTAGCCCTTTATGGAGCTGTGAGCTCCTTGAGGGCACAATTCAAAACCAATTACAAGTGTTCAAAGTCTGTTACATATGTCTGAGTTCAGCTCAACTAAATATTCAAGCACAGAAAACACATTTAAACAATGCAAAGTCTATGAGGTTGTATTTCTTTTAGATTTCTGCTTGAAATTTTGCATCAAAAACCAGAAAGAAAAATTATATAAGTGTTTATCACTTGACATGCCAAATGTTCTTAGCGTACAGGCTCTTCTGTTGTCATTATCAAGTAACTCCCCAAAACAGCTAGTAAACTGATATATAGAAAAAGAAATGGTACCCTAGCATCTTGCCCAACAACATTCACACCATCAGAGGGAAACAGAGGTAGTGTCAGATGCAAAGTCTTTTCATAAACATTACTCAGATTATTTTTCTCTCAATTCTCACGTTTTATGCTTTCTTTTGCCAATGCTTTCTAGCCCATATTAAACTGTGATTTTTATTCATGGGTGGTAGACATTAAGTATTTCACCAAATCCCTTATTTTCTCCAGTCTTACCTTCCTCAAGTATTTCTAACATACTATATTAACACAGTTTACTGCTAAAGTTATCTAAACTTATGTCATAAATATAAATTAAAGACATGGTTTGACTTTATGATAGTGGGACACAGATTTTTCAATATGTTAAATCGTATGATGTAAAATACCGAAGATTGCGAAATCACTGCTCAAAGGCATATACCATGTTAAAAGAGAAAGCAATAGGCAGGAGAGGAACAGGCCATCAGCAACATCCTCTGGTAAGGTGAAATGACTCTATGTCATTAATACTGCAAAAAGAACAAAACACATTTACTCGAAAAAAGCTTGAAGGACTAAGAATGAATAAGAATCTGGTGACTCTTGCTATGAATAATGCTACATTATTACTAGTATTATTATTAAATGGATATATTTATATCATGATAGATGTTTCCAAAATAATGATAAATAACATGCTTTACATTGAGTCTCTTCCTCCCAGTGAACTGTTTCCTTGGCACTTGGCACTTCCAAACCTGTTATCACTCTCAAGGTACCAGGTCACTACTTAACATGACGGAGTTGCAATTTACTAAGCAACATTCTGGTGCCCCGATAATAGTTAATGTAGGCTTAACATGCTCAGAAATTCCTGGAGAGCCGTTTCGTTTAGTTTAAAACACGCTATATCCTTCCAGATACTGTATCCTGTAATCAAAAATAAATTCATTGAGCCTCTCTGAGGGATGAAATTTCCTAAATCCCAAACACTAACATTGTCAAGGGTTGACCATTCCACTTGCTCCCTCTGTTGAAAGCTATGAAAGACACACTAGATTATATTCCATCAGCCTACTGGGGCATCTACAGAAGGAGCACTCAATAAATCAAGTTAGTACTAATTGGATTCATCTTCCTCTCTTGATATAAGAATGGCTTCATAATTACCAGAGTATACGGTTTGTAGTGTGGTTATTTATTTATTTTTTTAATAAAATTTTTATTTTTTGAATATTTTTTGATTTACAGAAAAGTTGTAAAGATAATACAAGGTCCCATAGACCATCCCTCCCACACACACAGTTTCCTGTTATTAACATTTTACATGGAATGGTACATTTGCTGTAATTAATGAATGAAATTGATACATTATTATTAACTACAGCCTATATTTTATTCAGATATACTTAGTTGCTTCCTAAAGCCTTTTTTCTGTCCCAGGATACTATCCAGAATACCATTGTACATTTAGTTGTTATGTCTTCCCAGGCTCCTCTTGGCTGTGACAGTTTTTCTGACTTTCCCTTGTTTTTGATGACTGTGATGGTTTGGGTACTGGTCGTGCATTTTGTAGATAACCCTTATTTGGGGCTTGTCTGATGTTTTCCTCGTGATTAGATTGGAGGTATGGATTTTGAGGAGGAAGATCACATAGACAAGCTGGTATTCTCACCACATCACATTAGGGGTACACACCATCAACATGACATAGCTGTTGATATTAAATTAACCTCGGTCACCTGGCTGAGGCAGTGTTTGTAAGGTTTCTCCACTGTAAAGTCACTCTTTTCTCCCCTTTCCATTCTCTACTTTTTGGAAGGAGTCACTCAGTGCAGCCCACACTCAGGGAGTGGAGAGTTCTGCTCCACATCCTGGAGGAGGAAGCATCAAAATAAATTATTTGGTATTCTTTTGCATTGGGAGATTTGTCTATCCAGCCTACTTGTTTATTTATTTATTTAATCAGCCATTTAGATCAGTATGGACTGGTAAATATTTATCTTATACTTTGGTTTATAATCCAATACTAGGTTATTTATTTTGCTTCTCAGAGTGTTCCAGGTTTGGCCATTGGGAGTTCTTTCAGTTGACTTTTGTGTCCAGTTGCCGTATGCCATCATTTTGTGTGTGTGTGTGCATATGAGAGAGACAGACAGCACAGGTGAGCAAGCACTTCCTAACTCACTAGCACTTTTAGATACTTATCTTGTATGTTCCCTGCCCCAGTCCTAGAATCAGCCACTTCTCCAAGGAGCCCCCTTTCCTTTATTGGAGATGGTATTAGAAACCAAGGTTTTGGTGCTGGGTATGCTCATTGCTCATGGGATGTTGTTGCTTCCAGCCCCTCCTCAGCTAACAGAGCAAGGAAACACATGCATGCATATTAACCACTAGTTATACATATAATGATAAACACTTCAACATCTATCCATCTGTATCTATGGTAAGCCTTTTTTATTTTGATGTCATCAACCAAACCAAAAATATTCATCTCCCGGAACTGACCACACCCAGTTAAGTAGATTCCATTTTTGAATTGATGGTGCTTTGGATGTCACAGAGAAGAAGTTATAGGCTCCTTTTCCTCATGTGGCTTCCTAGGTGACTCACGACTGGAAGGCTTTGACAGACTCCACTGTACACTTTGTTTTTGGTCACCTTTCCTGGTCCTAGCATGGAGCTTGACATATGGCAACATTCAATAAGTATTTGTGGAATGAACGTACGAAGAAATCCAGACATAAATGACTTCTATCACTTTCCTCTTCACTCTCAGAGTATTCTGTCCTTCTTACCTCATAGAACAAACAGAAGTCATGTTATGGAAACTGTTTCAACTTCAGGCCCTCCTTCCTACAAATATACATCCACTGTATCCATCATTATCGTCTACTTCCCAACTCAGTGGAAAGGTATCCAACTTCAGTCGATGTTAACAGATCCATCTAGGGGCTAGAATCCTTCTTCCTGCCTCTTCAGGTGTCTAATTCTACCAATCCTTGCCTGAACTGTTCTCATCTTCAACCTCTCTGTCTCCACTCTCAAATCTTTCTCCTCAGAAAGCACACTTGAGTCTCTCCCTTCTTTTTACAAACACAGATTTTTATCTCCAAACCACTTTTTAGCTATTTTTTCTCTTTCTCTATTTCTCTTCATGGCCCAGTGCCTTGAAAAAATAATCTAATCAGATTTCTCCATATCCTCACCTCCCATCTACTTCTCCACCCACTATTACCTGGCTTGTATCACTAAATAGAAATAATTTCTACCTAATTTGCTAATTCCAATGAATTCTTTTTTATAACTTATTTTAATTGATCTAACACATTATAAGCAACAGAAAAGGCAAAAACATTATTCAAGTAAACTTGCTGGCAAATTTGTATAGCAACTTAGAAAAACATACAATTTGCTTATTTACATGCAAACTACCATTCATATAACTGAATTCCAAAAGTATTCAAGAACTATATTTCAAATCACTTAAATCAAAACATTTAGAAGGAAATGCTGATTAAATTCATTGCTGTCTGAATGCAGAAAAGCTATTAAAGAATCTTTTAAGTAGAAGAATGTCTAAATATAAAATGATAAAGAGAATTTGCATTGCAAAAATACATTAAATAAATGTATACGGCAAGCAACAGATTTGAAATGGCTTATAATCACATAGAAAAAGTAAATATTATTAATATTTAAAATGTTAATGAGAAGATAATTCATAAGAGAGAAGATGTAAATGGCTAACAAACATAAAATGTTCAGCTTCATAGGTAATAAAATAAATGTGAATGAAATTATTTTTTTCACCTATCAAATTTGTAAGTAATTCAAATATATCTCCCAATTCTAGTAACTGAATTAAGATCCGTATTATAGTAACGGTTTCTAGAAAGAGGCAGAAACATATATAATTTTTATTTTCCATTCTATTCATTTCTGGATTTTCAAAGCTTCATTAAAAAAGAGGAATAGACATTTTTTTGGGTTTTTTTGAGGAAGATTAGCCCTGAGCTAACTACTGCCAGTTCTCCTCTTTTTCTGAGGAAGATCGGCCCTGAGCTAACATCCATGCCCATCTTCCTCTACTTTATACGTGGGACGCCTGCCACAGCATGGCTTTTGCCAAGCAGTGCCATGTCGGCACCCAGGATCCGAACCAGCGAACCCGGGGGCCACTGAGAAGCGGAACGTGTGCACTTAACCGCTGCGCCACCAGGCCGGCCCCAAGGAAAAGACATTTAACAATCAGAAAGAAAACATTAAATGCCATCTAGTAACAAAATAATCAGGAAACAGAAAATTACAAGTCCAGGATTAGACATTATAAAACCGTAGAGTGAGCTGAGATAACTGTCGGGATTGTCATAGTGCCAAAAAAGCCCTCTCAAAATGGTTGTCCTACCACTGTATTCATATCCAGTTTGTTTTGTTTTGTTGTTTTTTTGTTTTTGTTTTTGTGAGGAAGATTAGCCCTGAGCTAACATCTGTTGCCAATCTTTTTACTTGAGGAAGATTGTTGCTGAGCTAACAGCTGTGCCAATCTTCCTCTATTTAATGTGGGATGCCACCACAGCATGGTTTGACCAGCAGTGCTAGCTCTGTGCCTAGGATCTGAACCCGTGAACCCCCGGCCACTGAAGCAGAGCACATGGATTTAACCACTATGCCACTGGACCAGCGACTATATCCAATTTTTTAAAGGAAAAGGACTATTTAGTTGAAAATTAAGCTATAAAAGCAAATATTTCCAGATAAATAGTTCACACTAAGCCATAAGTAATAGATTGTTTCTGGAAAAGAAGTTTTAATGAGAGAAACAGAAGGTTATGCAGTAGGTACCCAAAAAAGACAGACAAAGCAGACACTCTGTATGGAGGAAACGGATGGTAAACCAGAGGCCCAGAACACTGAGGACAAGCTTTGCCTGATACCTAAGACCATGTTTTATGTACAGATCCTTTAAAAGGCCCTTGTCCAGAATATTATGCTACGCTTCTTGCCTAAAAGGAAGCAGCTGTGAGCACAGATGTGGTCTTGCTCTGTTATTCAAGCCCTCACTGGATAGAGGCAGGTTCATAGAGCTTTATTGGTGGCAGATTAGATATTTGGCCTGTTTGTTAAATGTAATTGAATCTGCGTTTTTGAGAACAGCTCTTGATGACGCACAATGTCACAAATCCAACATAAGAAGGGCAGTTTAAGATCTAGTGACAGCTTGCACGTGTACTACCATGAAATGAATGAGAAATGCAGGGTATAAATGAGAAAGACAGATGTAAATAAATTATGACAGAATTTTATGTTTTGACTTGAAGATATAATTCCTATCTTGAAAGGATGGCTTCTTCAAAGAATAAAACAAATGTCCACAATTATGGATTTTGGATGCTTAAGAAAAAAACAAGTACTGGGATAAAAAATTAGAAAAAAAATCAAGATTTCTTTTGGAATCAACTACTTGTCTGATTATTTTAAAGTATTCAAGTTGATAACAGAATCAGAAGGCTGATGATCCCAATGAGCTTTTTATGTGGTGAAAACAGGAACCAATCCTAGATAGTCCAATTCCAACACCACTGCCATTTTTTAACTGCTTAATCTCTGTTGCCTCCCAGTTGTTTTCCAAATTGCAAACTGGCTACTCTATAATTGATATTCTGTCTAAATGGGTTCCTTTTAAAGAAACAGTACGGGATGACATGTAAAGAACTCTGGGAATGAATTTTTCTGACCTAATTGTTGTTTACACAATTCATTCCACCAGTATCTGCTGAGTGTCTGTTATGTGCCAGACTGTTCTAGGCGCTTTGGAAATATCAGCAAACAAAACCAAAAAAAGTAGCCCCACCATTAAATTTTAGTGAAAGAGACACAAAGTAAATAATGAATGTAATAAGTAAATTCTACCATGTATTAGAAAGTAATAAGTGTTCTTGGAGGAAGAAGGTTAGATAAAGTGGCTTTGTAGTACTGAGAGCGGGGCTTCAATTTGAAACAGGGGGTCAGGGTAAGCCATATTGGGAAGATGGTATTTGATAAAAGACTGGAAGACACAGGCACAGAAGAAGTGAGCTACAAGGATATTGAAGGAGAAGGTGTTCCAGGCTGAGAGAACAGCCTGTGCAAATGCCCTCAGTGGGTGTAGCTGGCATGCACAAAGACTAGTAAAGGATAAATGTAGCTGAAGCAGAGTAAGTGAGGACAAAGGTATAAGAGATGAGTTAATGACAAAGATAAAGGAGCTTAATTACATAGGGCCCTGTAGGTGGTAACAAGGTTTTTGACTTTGACACAGGGAGTCATTGAAGGGTTTCAAGCAGAGGAGTGACATTAACTGATTGTATTCTTAAGTCACTCAGGCTACTCCGCTGTGAATAGACAATAAGGAAGGAAGCAGAGAGAACTGCTGAGAGGTTTCTGTAGCAACTAGAACTAGGCATGATATTAGCTTGATGATAGTTGTAGCAACAGAGGTGGTGAGAAGTAGTCAGATTCTGGATTATCCTGTGAGTAGAACTAACTGGACTTGCTGGGAAATTGGGGTGTGACTTGTAAAAGAATGAGAGGAGTCAAGGATGCCTTCAGGATCTTCGACAGAGCACCTGGCAGGCTGCAGTTGCCATCAGCTGAGAATAGAAAGGCTGCAGATGGAGCAGATTTGGAGGCAACGATTGGGAGTTCCATTTGGGACACATGGAGTTTGAGGTGTGTGTTAGATATCTAAGGCAAGAGGTCATTTATTGCAGCTGAATATATGTCTGGAATTCAAGAGAGTGGTCCAAGCTGGAGATAAAACATTTAGAAGCCGTCAGTCTGACACTTAACTTCTAGTTAACAGAAGAAGGGAAGCAAAACACTCATTGGTCACTTAACATATGCCATGAACTACACCATAAACTTTCACATTCCCTATGCCATTTAATTCTTGGAACTCCTCTGTTTTTCAGACTAGACCATTTTACAGCCTAGTAAATTAAATTGAGAAAGGCTAAGTAACTCCCTGAGGCTAACCAACTTTCCTTATGGCAAAGAATTTTGGAAGAGGCAGAACTTGGATTCTCATGCAGGCTTTTCCATTAGCTATACAACCTCTCAATGGCCCAATACAAATAGAAATGTAGCTGACATTCTGGCTGTGATAAAGGAAAAAAGGTACCCAAAAAGTGGATGGAGAACTGTGCACAAATACCCTCCAGTATCATAACAAATGCCCTTAATGATGTGAACGAAGTTTAAAATTGAGTTTAATAATCCTCTATAAAGAATGAAAATATACAAAGTCTTTTAGGATTTGAATCAAAATGTTTAAAACAGCTTACAGTTTTGTTCCTTAAGTAAGTAAATTGTCTCCTTGAAAAATCACCTGTTTCTCACAAGTCACTCTATTTGGATGTTCCAACATGAGCCAAATTGTATGCACATATGTGGAACATTAAGTAACGTATTTATTCAAAACAGAACATAAAATTAATGGCTTATTCATTTGATACCATATTTTTCAAAGAAAAATAGTAAAATTGTCTCTCTTCCAAATCACTCGGGTTTAAAAGTTTTGTATATGTTACTTCTCTTGTACTTTTAAGTATATCCAATTACCCAAGACACAGATCTTCTCCACCAAGTAGGGAAGAGTATCAAACACCATTACTGAAGATGTTTATGAGCCAAATTACAAGTTCTGTTAAATTATAAATGTGCCTATAAAAAAATACAAAATTTGAGAAAAATAGAACTATAAGATTTCTTATTACAGACTAAATATGTTACTCTAACAAAAACTGTTTCTAAATTTTCCTCTGATAAGATGATTAATAAAAATGTTCCATGTACTCATGTATATATTAAATATCCAAGACCTAGGGCTATAACAGCATAACCTCTATTCTCTCTGGTCATGTGGACAGATGTGGAAATAGAATTTTCAAAAGTCTACAGAGGTTATATTTTTTAAATTCTGTGTATATATATACATATACAGTATGCATATTATAGTATAAACAATACATATAAATACCTAGTTTATGAATTTACAACATAACTTTCAAGAAAATAATTTTAAATGTAAATATTTGCATGGGTTATGGTTTTATAGGAGAGGTGAACTCAGAGAACAAACATGGACTTAGCATTAGCATTTACAAAATCAACTTGTGGAGAACTCGTATTTATTTAACCTGCTCTGCACACACACACACACGTCTCCATAGCTTCTTGACCTGTACCTACTGTATATTATCTTGTACACTTCAGAGCTTACTAAATACTTTACAAATAAATAACCATTGTCCACTGAAACCTACTCGGAGTACCTTAGCAGACACTAGAATGTGTATTTGTAAGGGTGCTAATCAAGGGACTTGATGCCTCTCATCTTCCTGTTCAACCAGAGCATCTCCATATGTATTTATTTTGTATATGGCAGCTTCATGTAACATTTTCTTGCAAAAAAGCTTCTTTTGCTTACAAAATAACTTGGAAAGCCACTGTCCTAGAGATTTTTTTTGATTAAAATATATTTAGAATTATTCAGGCATCAAAGTTTCACATTTATATAACAGAACTACAGGAAGAAAAGTGGAACCATCAACAGACACTGGGATTAACATTACTTTTCCAAAAGAAACAGGCAAAATAAATCTGCTTTGTACAACTTAGCAGAAAGTTTAACATTTGAGGCAGTACTAAGCATTGGTTTTACAAAATGCTGTTATTTTCAGTAACGTGCTAAGATTCACCATGATGTATCTTTACTGCAAAGTAAATAAAGTAAAATAAGAGAGATTAGTTATCATATGCAATTTATACATGAGCAAATAAAGTGCAGCAAGAAAAAATGATTCATATAGGGTTGCAAAGTTAGTATCAGGAGAGAAGGAGTCTTTTAGGACCAGTTCCATGAAATTGACCAAGAACCACATAGAACCTTGTCACTGTGTAATGAACTAATGTGTTACGAATTTACGGTATTTGGAAATCAACTGAGAGGCCATAAAGATAGGGATATAGAAAATAATTGCTGATTATACATTTGAAATTAAATCTAAACCTAAAGAAATGAGCTCTTCTTTTTGAGCTAAGACCTTAGATAGGCTTGGCCAAAACACTTGTATTTGTTAACCAAGAAGCAACTTCGCTGTGTAGGTACAAGCGGAAGAGCTCTGGCGCTTCAGTCACTGGCATATACTCAGTGTACCAGGCAGAATAATGGCGCCCAAAGATGTTCACATCCTACTCTCCAGAAGCTGTGAAGACGTTACCTTTTACATGGCTAATCTTGCAGATATGACCTTGAGATAGGGAGATTATTCTGGATTATCAAGCAGACCCAAAGCAATCACAAAGATCTTTACAAAAGGGAGGCAAAAGAATCAAGAGTTAGTAGGAGGAGATGTGAAAATAGAAGAGGTCAGAGCAATGTGCTATAAGAATTCTTATCTTTGCTGGCCTTGAAAGTGGAGGGAGATGGCCACAAGCCAAGGAAACTCAGCAGCTTCCAGAAGCTGGAAAAAGCAAGGAAATAGATCCCACCAAGAGCCTAGAGAAAGGAATGCAGCCTTGACTACATCTTTATTTTAGCCCAGTGTGATCCATGTCAGATTTTTGACCTACAGAACTGTAAAATAACAAATGTCTGTTAATGCCATTAAGTTTGTGACAATTTGTTACAGTGGCAATAGAAAGTTTATACACTCAGCTTATAAGGACATGCTTTCTCTATAAATGAAGAGATATTTTAAAATTCATTCAAGAAATATCTACTGAAAGTCTAAGATGTCCAGACTCAAGAACTTGGGACTGAAAGCAGACCAAGATGTACTCTTTGTGGTCAAGAATGAATAGTTTTTCCACGTATATGAATCGGTCTGTATCTGTGTGTTACTGCTGGTACCCAAGTGTTTATCCGCATGCAGGACATCAACAGAGTGAGGAGAAGAAGAAGAGATTTTAGAAATCACCTTAAGCCAATTGTTCAAATGAAGAAACTAGTCCAGCTGGCATTCATAAAGTTAACATCCACTTTCTCAGCCCCAACTAGCACTTTTGCTTAATTAACAAAGCAGAAGCACCCTGAAGACTTTCTCCTAAGATTCAGATATGACCAGTCCCTAAGTTTCAATTATGAATCAAACCAGCTGCAGATCATTCTGAAGACAATTGGCCATCACTGCATTTTCCTCTCGAACAAAAATTTTCAAGTTAAGGAACTGCTTCATATTTTCTAATGGTAATATTAAATGATTACAGATTCTACTACAGTTGAAAATCTGCAATGTAATGATAGTGGATCTCAGAATGGTCTATAAATTCTGGTGAATATAAAAAGTGATGTCTATTTAAAATTAGAACCCAAAATATGCAAAGCTACCACATACGTAAATTTATTGACATAATAATTACAACACCTTAAAAATATGCATCTGAAAAACTCAGTTTCTTAATAATATCAATTATCCCACATGATTCTAGGCTCAAAATACAGAAATTCAAATTAGATGACACATTAAGATAAAGAATGATCAATATGTATCTATATCATTTATCTCTGTCTAGAACATTATCCAGGCCTTCTCTTGATTGGTTCTTGATTGACAGAAATTTTTCTATTTTGGATAGGAAATTGATAAGAAGAAGATAAAAGCATTTTCTCTCTTTCTCTTTTTTTTTTTTTCAGGGAAAGATTCACCCAGAGTTAACATCTGTTGCCAATCTTCCTCTTTTTTTATTTTTTCTTCCCCCAAGCCCCAGTACATGGTTGTATATCCTAGTTGTAAGTCATTCTAGTTCTTCTACGTGAGCCACCACCACAGCATGGCTACTGACATACAGGTGATGTGGTTCCGCAACCAGGAAGAGAGCACAGACCACTCAAGTGGTGAGCGCCAAAGTTTAACCACTAGGCCATTGGGTTGGCTCAAAAGCATTTTCTCTTGAATCATTTTTTTCAGAGTCTCAGCCTCTGTCGCTGAACTTACATCTTACTTATCTCTAAAGTCTACCGGGGATAAGAGAATACTCTTTCTT
This sequence comes from Equus asinus, assembly GCF_041296235.1. Lineage (NCBI taxonomy): Eukaryota > Metazoa > Chordata > Mammalia > Perissodactyla > Equidae > Equus > Equus asinus. The sequence goes on along the minus strand of NC_091811.1, from coordinate 31,373,424 downwards.
TGGAATACCTGTTAAAGCCCCAGGAGTCAGAAACACTAGATTGATGAATATTTAATATTAATTAGTATTGTAAGCGTATAGCAACTAAACTCCATATTAATGTCACTTAGTATTCTATACCAGTATATCAACCTAGTAAACCTCACATACCATCTCTTGTGAACTAAGGAGCCCTAAATATATTAAGTTTAGGAAAAAAACATTGTAGTAATAATATAGGAAGTAATAGACTAAATATCTATATGATTTCTATGACAATGACTAAACGGTGGTGATGAGGGGGACAGGAATAGCAGTTGCTTCATGCCGGGTTCTGTGATACATTATCTCATTTAACCTTCACAATAATCCAAGGAGATGAGGAGTCGAGGAAAATGACTCAGAAGGATTAAGTCTCTTTCACAAAGTCACACAGCTATTAAGTGGTGGAGTGAGGATCCAAACTCTGAGCAAAGCCAGGTCTGTTTGGCTCCCAAATATCAGTTCTTAACCTTCTCTTATACTTCCTCCTAGAGGTAGAAATCAAAGTCACAGAATGAAGTATGGAACTGGGATTCTGGCATTTCCTTAATCTCTAGCTATAGAATATCGTGGAAATCAATTAGCCAATCTTAGTCTTAGTTTTCTTTATATAAATTAGAAAGAATAGATAAGAGGATATCGAAAGTTCTTTTCAGTTTTATCATTCCTTCCTTCTTTCACCCATTTGTTCCGTAATAAATGACTTCTATTCTCCAGAGCTGCTCTGTGTACTAAGGATACCACAGCGAACAGCAGAGAAAGGCCCTGACTAATCTCATGCTAGCGAGGAAGACAGAAGACAGACAAACATTTTCTTGGGCGTGCTACCTCAGGGAAGGTATTTCTGGGAAGGAATAACTGAATTGTGACCCTAACAAAATGAGAAATTAAGCCATAGGCATATCCTAGGGAAAAGGCTTTCTCGGTAGGAGGACTCATTCCAATGACTCCTTCAAAGTCTAACTGTGTTGAGCATCTTTTTGACTAAAGAGTTTTTCCATATGATCGCCGGACTCACACTTTAACTGATAAATTTAAAGTGACTTTTTAAACACGCGGAAGTGATTAGTAGCATTCAGCAGATCCTTACTGTTTCCTGGACCCTTTCATCTATAAATTGAAATCTAACATTTGGGGATGGAGCAAGACATGTGATTCAGTAGAAAGTACCAAACTGGTACTAAAAATTCCTACAAAAAATATATAAGGTTTAACCGCAAGATATATGTGAGGATAATCTTTTACATTAATATTATTTTGTAGAGTATCATTTACAAATAGATGAACAATTATTTGTATTCCTCAGTTTTTTAAAGTTCGTTCCATATAAATTGGAAAGTTTAACAAATAAGGAGTTTATTGAAGTTAGAATAGAGGCTCTAATGCTGTAAGAGGACGAACTGCATGGAGTTGGGTGAATTATTTAGCATAAGATTGGAAGAACGGCGGCTTAATGCACTAAACGGGTGACATCCAAAGCAATGATGGAGTCGTTTCTCTCACCATTATGTTCTCACAACCTAGCATCCCTTTCCCACTCTATTACCAGGCATCAAACTAACCCGGCTTTTGTAAAACAGCCTGGCGTGATCACTTCGAATATTGAAGATCACCACACAATAGCTTCACTTGTATAAATGCTCATTCGATGAACAGAAAGCAACTCTTTTGGTATAATTTTCTAGGAAAATAAGAATAATAAAATTTAACTACTTCATTTTGTGAATAATTTCAAATCACTTTTATTGAACTAAACAGAAAGTCTTACCCCATTTAAATAAGCAAAAAGTTGATGTAAACATGTTGTGGGAATAATTTTATATCTATTTAGATTAGTAATATTGTTCATAGCTGGATAAAATGCTAAATCATTTATTCCTTCATTAATTTAATTTTATATTTACTTAGCACTTTCTAGGCAATAAACAAACTCTGACTTGCCATTGAGGTTAAGTAAGTTATAGTACTGTACACACTTATCTTTAAATAGATAAAGAAAATATTACCTTTGACTCAATGAATATTTTCTCTTTGCTGATTTAATTAGTCTAGCTTACTGTTTCAGAATGGTCATAAATTGAAAGGCAGAGAAAAATAGTGCAACTCCTTGCTCAGAGAATTATCAGGACATAATATTAAGGAGGAAATTCCTATGCTTGAACCATAATTCCATGCTAATATTTTATTTTTCTCTTTTGCCTGTAACACTTATAAATTCTCCTCAGTGAAAGAATTAAAGACTTTTTCACTTAATCAGATATTTTTAAAAACTTAGATAAGTAACGCCCTCCAAGTACAATAAAATATACGTATTTTTTTAAAGACTATGAGGAAACCCATTTGAACAAATAACTCCATTATGTCTTTTTACTTAGCAAACTGGCTGACGAACAGTCCAAACAACAAGCATAGAAAAAAAATTCCTGAAAGAAGAAAGGAAAAAAGAATTTTAGACCATACTGAACAGAAAAAAATTCAGTCAAAATAAAAAATGGTCAGGGGACCAAGTTTAGATTATGGACCATTTCTCAGTCATATAGGCAAGCATTGTCTTCAGAGTATAAAAACCAATCATTTTCTTCTTTTAAACAATGTACCAAAAAATTGCTTCTTGAGTACCAAGATATATTGCAATCAGTCAACGGCAATTTGCCATCAGCCAAAAAAATAACAGACAATATATATTCCAAATAGAGTAAAATGCACTAAATTCTAATTAGAATATTTTACTCATAATGCATTCCACTATATCATATATATGAATAAAATATGGTTTCTGTTTTCAAAAGTTCCCTTCATTTACAGGAGAACTCTTAAATGTCTCTCTATATATTGGTTCCCATTTTGATTTAAATATGCTCACAAAACAGAATGACTAAGAGTAGTATGACAAGGAAAATTTGTATCAATTTCATCAGAGTAAAAAGAAACTATGGAACCTAAGCGAGAGGCACAGATTCTCGCTTCTATAGTAGTGACAGAGAGACAGCGGTCAAGGGCGCAAGCCTGGGTACTAAGGCAGGCTCTGTGACTAACCAGGAAGAGTGATCTGAGGCAAGTCACGTCACCTTGCAACACTCCATTCTTATCTGTAAAACAGGAATAACAGTAGTGTGAAACAGGTAGAATTGCTGTGAGGATTAACGAGTGCATGGCTAAAATGCTCCTTACATACTTGACACTGGTTATCACTCAGTAATGGTTGTATGTTGTTAATGATGGTAAAGGAACCGATGGTATCAGAGACAGAATATATGCAGGTTGTACGCATTTGTCACATTTATTGAACTGTACACTTAAGATCTGCACATCTGACTGCATACAAATTGTATCTCAATAAAATGCTCAAGAAAAAAGTATACATATAAAGGCAGGAGAACAGGGGTGGAGAGAGAGAAGAGACACAGACTATTTGATTCTATTAAACTGAACAAGAGTGGTTTATTTGAAAATATTTGTCTTTGCATTATTAGTCCAATTTTATAAATACTAGCATTGACTCAAATCTGATTTATATATTAAAAAATAATTTTGTTAATTCATTCCTTGTCATTATAAATTCTGAAGCAGACAGAGGAACAATTTTAGGAATATTCCACAGTCAATTTGTAATTCACATCCTTGTGAAAGTCTCTCTCTTTATTGTTTATCTCCAACCATCTTGTAAGGATCCACTGAAATGATATACTGACAAAGATAACTAAAGATTAATAAGCTCAAACAAGTGCATGGTGCCTAATGAGAAGCTACTGCACATTGAGCACAGTGCTAGCAACTTATTTGCATCTTCTCATATAATTTTTCCAACAATTCTAGAGAAGCATGTTCTGAAAACTACCAATAAATATAAAACTGCAGAATAGTTGGAGGGCTGGCCCAGCGGCATAATGGTTAAGTTCACGCACTCCACTTTGGTGGCCCAGGGTTCACGAGTTCAGATCCCAGGCGTGGACCTACATACCACTCATCAAGCCATGCTGTGGCAGTGTCCCACATACAAAAAATAGAGGAATATTGGCACAGATGTTAGCTCAGAGACAATCTTCCTCAAGCAAAAACAGGAAGATTGGCAACAGATGTTAGCTCAAGGCCAATCTTCCTCACCAAAAACAAAAACAAAAAAATCTAAAAGAAAACCTGTAGAACAGTTGGGCTAAGTAAATTGTGCAAGGTCACCAAGTTAGTGATGTCAGAGCATGGATTGCAACCCACGTCCAACTCTACAGGCTGGGATTTTAATCACTACTTTCCACAAGGCCAAAAGTGCAAACACACATCCATGTGTCAATTTCCCACCTGTAAGTCTACATACATGTGATCTTGGGTCTATCTCTTTCATGTGTCAATGTGAGGGAGCAATCAGTCACTTTAGATTCCTGCCTTTATTGCTGTTCTTTTTGTGTCTATATTTAAAAGGAAGGTAGGTGGGGAAGGGAGGGAGGAGGGATGGAAGAAAGAAAGAGAAAGGAAAACCAGGAAAAGAAACACTGTTTTCCATCATTATATTCCATATCAGATTTACAAAGTTCAGTTCTATAGGTTCTAGAACAAGACACATAAGAAAATTAAAACAAAGTTTGATAAAGTCAAATAAAAGCCTTAGATTAAAAAAACTTTATTTTGAAGTAATTTTAGATATAGAGAAGAGTTACAGAATATATCTTTCAGTCAAGGAAGTCTCATATTTTTAATCTACAAACTCCACAGAGCCCACCAATCTAGGAGACTTGGAACTTTATAATATTTAATGTTAGGGTAAATTTTCCTTTAACAGAATAGGTATAGTTACCACATTACATACTAGAGACTGTAGTGGAAAATGCTTAATATGGATAAGAGGGAAAACTATAGGACACAATTTACATGATTTCTTTTTGCACAGTATTCCTTTTAGCCTACCGTATAAACCTAGTGAGTCTTTTCTGCTACACTGCATGCTTCTGTATAGTTAATTAGCTCATACACACTTAATTGGTAAAGTGTGGAATAGCAAAAGATGTATTGGTTTATATGAGGTTTACTTTCCCAGCTGGTTAACGTTTAACCACCGTTACAGCAGCAGAACAAAAAGCATACAAGCACAGTGAAGGGAACAAGGCGCACTCTCGTACATAACGCCCGTTTCCCCCCAGCCGATTCTTCCTTCAGTTTGATTCACGCTTCTCTCTTGGAAGTGAGCAATGTGTGCTTTACCTGATCTTGATGTATTTTGCCCTTGTCTCTACCTCTTAGAAGCCGCCACTCTTCTATCACCTTCACCTTTAAGTTTTACATTTAATGTAGTATTTATTTATTTGTACTAACATGTCTTTCTAACACCACTACTGTTTTGTTTAGAATTATTATTGTTTCTGTTAGTACTCTGGTTAGAAAGTCGCATAGGTTTTGAGCGGTCTATCCCACCCCTATTTTTCTCATGGTCCTGTTTTTTGTTGTTTTTTTTTCCAGGGCACAATTGGCACAACTGGCACAACCTAGGTTTATCAGGGACTTATATATCACATTATAGCAGAAAGACCTGCCTGTGATTTTATCTTGTTAACACTGAACACTGAAGTACAGGAGACTCTTAAAACACAGCCCTTATCCAGTTAAGAGATTATAAAGAATCATTACATTTCAAATAATCAGTTATATATATGTGTATATATATATATATATATATTTTTTCATCCAGGACAAGTTATGTTTCTTGGATTGACAGGTATCAAGTACTTCACTAACTGTACCAGAATCACATTAAGTAAGTTTTTTCTTTTAATCTTAGGAGGATGTTTCCTAAATAAAGGTGCCCCACCCCCCCCAACCCCCGCCCCGTTTAGGGAACTACCACAGGCAGTTTCCCTTATAGCAACTTGATAAGCCTCTTGAGAAGAAGGATCTAACAACATAGTTTCCATTATAGAATAAGTGCCCATGTCAACACATAACATAAACAACCATGATAACATTGAAACTTTCAGATAATACGGCCAGCAGAATTCCAGCACAATGTTTCTTTGTGGAACTTCTCTTCTCTTACATTTCCTGGGCCCATCCTCTTGCTTGTGGCTAGGGTGGTACTGAGGGCATAGCTAGTAACATGAATGATTCTTTTCTGGAACCCTCCCAACCTGTCACTTTCATATACATATATATATCCTACATAAAAAATCCAGCAGCTATGGTTGAAGAATTTTCTCCTTGAGTACAAAGCCCAACTCAGCGAGAGATAGAAGCTAAAGTTCAGAACCAATATTTGTTTTGTCGAAATCAAAATCTAAAAACGTACACTTCTTAAATTCGAAAGTCAGGTACTTAATTTTGGATGAATTCCAACAACTGAATGTAGACACTTGATTGAAAAGAACCAACATGAATTCTTTGTATGGCTCTAAAAAGACTTTAGCCCATAAGCTGGTAGAGAGAGAATCTGAGGGGCACCAAAGTATCTAAGGATGTTGGGAATCAGAGCCACCATGTCAGATTTCTGAGGATTAGGTTTGTTTAGTTGTTTGTTTGTGGGGGGTAGGGTTTGGTTGGTTCCATTACAGTGACTTGGGAAGGCCGACAGGTTCTAACAAGCATGATTCTAACTGTCAAAAATGTCTTCATCTATAGTAAGGGGGGGTTGCCCATTTATACCAAAAATGACCAAGGATGGCTTTGGACATTGACTATCAGCAGGTTTGCGAGTTTATCACTTCATCACTTCATTCATTTATCCATTTATGCATGCATCCATCCACCCATTAAATATACTGAGCATTTAGTGTCAGACATTCAGCTATTGCTTCCCTCCCCACTGAGAAGGCAGTCACTGTGGGCCAGCACAGCACATACTCTCTTCAGAAACTAACACAGTCCTCACTTCTCACCACTGACTCCTGGCCAAAGGACAGGGGTCAGAATCCTGGCACAGTATTCTTTAAGGTCTGCTTATTTTTACAGATATTAAGAGTGCTAAAGAGGGGGGAATATGAATCAAATTCAAGGTAATATTGTACTATGATGACCTAATGAGGATAAAAACGGTATTATTTTAACATGCAGAATTCCTTTCACGCATAACAGAAATCCAACAGACCAAAGTTTTCATCTTGATAGCAAAATGCCTGTAGAGTTATGCTCTCATCTTTGTTTTAATGATCAGTTAAATGTTGCCCATTTGGCTTCTTATCAAAGAAATCCAATTAAAACTTACCAGGCACTTTCCTACACTGCTGGTGGGAGTGTAAATTGGTACAAACTTCTTGGAAAGCAATTTGGCAATATGTACGGGAAGTTTTTAAAGTATTCATACCATTTGGCCAACTAATTCCACTTCTAGGAATATTTTGTAAACAGATCGGCAACTTGAGATTTTCTTATACAAAGTTTTTTACTCATTATTTGTAATAGGGACTATCAGGAAACAACACAATTGTCTAACAAGATCATAAGTTATGTCATAACCATAGAGCAAATTGGCACATGACCATTAAACATGTTTTTGAACACTTAATACAAGAAAAAATGCTTGTGAAATAGACAAGTTTAAAAGGAACATTCAAAATTAAATATACTGTATTGTTCCATCTATGTAAAATGTATAAAATGATGAAGATACGGAAAACATTAACAGCTTATCTCAGAATCATAAGATTATAATTATTTAATAGTTTTCTACTTTTCTTCTTTGTATTATCCTAACTTTCTAAACATTGAGTTTGCGGTTACAAATTAAAGAAATCCAAAATCTGATATTCTGAAAGTATTTCAAGTTTGGCTGGATGTTATGTGAGGTGCCAGGGATAAAAGCTGAAGCCTGAGCCCAGAGACATAGATTATCAGAGCATTATCAGACTACAGGAAGGATGGCAAAATGGGCCAGAGGGAGAGAGAGGATAACGGAATTATACGTAGGCAGTGAGTGCACACATTCCAGACAGGTAGAGTTAGGGCAAAAGGTACCACACAGAAATTCATGAAACGTTCTCTTTCCTGCTGTCTGTATGGAATAATTCTCAAATTGAATAATTTTAGACAGAAGGTATGTTTAAATAAATAAATAACATTATAGAATTTGTTTTCTTACAACAATCTCATTTGTGCTAAATCACTTACTTGATGAAACCAAGTGGTATTGTATTTAGGACGAACTGCCACCAAAACCATAAGTTTTTTGCAGTACTGATAAAAATGTTATTTTTTCCAACTCTTTTCAGTTTGTCTTTAATAAACACTAGGTGGAAACTTTTTTTCTCAATCTAAATTCTCCACTGCAGGGCAAAATATTCTTAACTATTTCAACACAGAATGACGCATATTGGTGTCCAGTGCGATTCTGCCCAGAAATAGAAGACAAGGAAACAAATGTCACCTTTTTTCATTCTTAGTCAATCGAATGCTATAAAATTTACTTCACAGTAAAGGCAAAATGTACTTCATAAATCATCATCTAGGAGAAAAAAGTTCTAGGCCAAAACAATATACATTATAAATCAAACAGTCACAAGATACATTACTGCATTAAAAAAACTTACATACACAGCAGGAGATTCCAGTGAATCACCCATAATTGTGCTCCTCTGACCTCAGTACAATGAAATCAACTAGTTCAACCTCGGCCCTTGAATTTGGTTACATAATTATCAATACTTCGATAAAATATATAAAACCTGAGTACACAGAGTATTGCAGCATCAAGAAAATAGTATTTAAAAAGCTGTCCTTCAATAAAGTTAAAGGTCATGGAAAAAAAATCTATAAACCTTTTCTTTCTCTATAAAATTGAATGGGGTTAGGACCTAGGAAAATAAAAGGCTTCAGCCACTTCCTGAACAGCTGTACTAATGTCACTCATTTACATTCTTTCTCACCAGAGAGTGGCCTGAGGATGGCTTAATCCAGATGACTCAAAGTACACAAAACTCACTTGCTTCTCTTAGATCCAAATTAGTGGTTAAAAGGTGAAATGTTACAACAGCATTGCGCAGAATAGTGAAATACTGAAATAGTCTCAATTCCCATCTAAACAGAAAAGTTTAAACATATCATGGTATATCCTTACAGTAGAATACTCTGAGGCTAATAAATACATATGTATGTATATGTGTGTGTATATACACAGAGAGAGAGAGAGAGAGATGATCAAGATATATTGCTAAAGTAAAAATCATAAATTTCTGAATAGTGCCTGTAAAATTAATTCATCAAGTATTAATGGTATTATCAATAATATTTGCTGACTGGGGCCAGCCTGGTGGTGCAGCAGTTAAGTGCGCACATTCCGCTTCGGCGGGCCGGGGTTCACCGGTTCGGATCCCGGGTGCGGACATGGCTCCTCTTGGCAAGCCATGCTGTGGTAGGCATCCCAAATATAAAGTAGAGGAAGATGGGCACAGAGGTTAGCTCAGGGCCAGTCTTCCTCAGCAAAAAAGAGGAGGATTGGCAACAGTTAGCTCAGGGCTAATCTTCCTCAAAAAGAAAAAAATATTTGCTGACCAATTTCTATACAGGTAGTACTCACCTACACACTTTGTATATAGCAACTCATTTAACCACCACAATAACCTTGTATTACTGGTTCTATTATCTCCCCAATAAACTAATGCAACTGAAGCTCAGAGTGATTTGTAAATACCATTCCTTAGGTCACACAGCTAGTAAATATTTTTGCTTGTAAATCTCCATTTGTCCCTCATCCCCATCTACCCCTCTTCCTTTGCCCTAAAGAGGCTGATTTCTACAAATCACAACACCTGGAGTCCATAGATTCTGTTTGGATTCAGCCCAGGGTAGTGACCCACAAAGGATGGGGGGCAGACAAACGTGGTTGAAATGGGGGTACTTATAACACCACTGCTGCCCCGCCCTCCCCTGCTCACTGCCACGCAGTGATCCAACAGTGCTGCATTTCTCCACCCAGGACCACAGCTTCTGTTCAGTAACCCCCTTTCCTACAGCCACTTGTCTCACTGGGACTCGGTGAACAGCTCTCTCTCTCCTCCTGCCTTCCCACCCAGGGGTGATAATGGTTTTCCCCTCTTGCTAACCCAGCTTGTCTCATGACTCCTTGTTGTTTCCCTTAACACCTCCATAACTAGTCCGAAGCTTCCACAGAGTCCTCCGTGACCCCTTTGATTGGGTCATCTAATTCTGCCAGCATCCTGGCTCATACAGTAGCAGAGACAGAATTCAAATCCAGGCAGTCTTATTCCAGAGTCTATGCCCTGTCTCTACCCACCACGTAGTACTGCTTCCTCCCTGTGCTGGTATATGTGTCTTTTTTAGTACTGAAAGACTATGCACTAAATTATTGATAGGAATTTTATCTGGGAAATAGGATTACAAAAGAGAATTTAAAATTCATCAAATCTGCACGATCAAACTATATAAGCACTATTTTATAGGAAACAGGAATCTAAGTCACATCCCAACCTCATTATCCATGCACTGCTCAGTCAAAAGGTAGACAAGCCTTATACTTCCCTGTCCACACTGCAAACACAACATCCCACGCCACTTCTCCAATAGTCACAGTGAGTTTCCCACACTATACCAGCCTCTAAGAGGAAAATGGAATTCAATACAAACAATTTTGCCTCATAGCTAGACACGTCAGAATGCATCCTTTCCAAATATTCAAGGATACCTGTTGTCATTTTTCTGATAGGTAAAAAACCAAATTTCAATCTTCACCTTTAAATGATAATTAATAACAGATACATATTCCTGACGTCTACGCAGCTCAAGCAATGTTTTTTATATTAGGACCTAAGATCAAATTAACCAATTCCATTCAGTGGAAGAAATCACAAAAGACCAATCTTTCTCCTTCAATTCTTTCAGTCTTTCCATCCCTCTCAATGTGAAATGTTAAATCCATCAATTGCACATGTGGTATTTCCCAAAAACCTAATCTAGCTTACCAGAAAAATACGCAAACCCAGCATTCCCTCACCTCTAGGTATAGAAAGCCTCCAGATGTCACTCAAATCCGACTCTCCTACCAAGGATTACTAATGAATGACTGCCAGCAGCGAATATACCACAGCCCCAAATCCTTCAGTCTCTATGACGTCAAGACCTCAAACATGTGGGAAAAATCCAGGTCATTCATTACTGGAGCGTAAATGTTATTAAATCAATGTCTCCGAGCCATAGACATTATCCTGGTCTAAGACCCATCTGTCATCAACATCTAAATCAGTGCACATTATTTTCAGACTTGTTTTTACTAGAAGAAAGCTACACAGTCTATAGGGGAGGCAAGAATTAGAATTAACTATAAATTTTAAGGAAATGCTATATTTTATGACCACATATGATTTGCATAAAACAGTTCAGTTAAACATTAAAATATTTAGGCACAGATTATTTCCCTTCCTCTATAGGGATGAGTAGAGAGCTACACATTAACTTTCCATTCTTCTATGTGCAATATCCACAGGACTAAACAAATGGCTAGTTTATCTTATTTTCATGGTACAGTAGTTTACTTATATTCTAAACAACACTTTTTAATCAAAATAGTCATAAATCTCTGGCACAAGGACGGCTATCATTTTTTTGTGCCCACCTCAAGGTTTGCTTCTATTGTGAGGAGCTGACTGCCAAACTCACTAGCTATGTTACTCCAACTCCGGAGATCACAGCCAGATGAAATCTTCAGCAGAACTTTTCTGTATTAACTGCTAGAAAAGACAAAAATAAATGCATTCCCTCTTGCCCAGGCACTCATATAAAACTGAAATACAAAAATCCTTAATGAAGAAAGGAAATGACCAGAGGAAAATAACCGTGAGTAAAAAATCTATACTTAAAAGCAAACGGAGACTGAGTTCATTTTTAAAGAGTGATATTCACATTCCGAGTGTGCAACTAAATTTGAAACACTGTATTTGGAAGAGAATCTCTTTGATGATTCTCACAGAATTATTAGTTTATTCCCAAAAAAATTGTTAGTTAAAAATATTTACTGAAATATAAAATATCATCTTGACCCTGGATACTTCGGGAAAAAATGTGATTAAAAACTGGACATGGCATTTTGCAGTCAGTGCTAAAGAAGCTAATTTTCTCAAAAGCCTACTCCTTTAAAAAGAGACATTTGTCTCATGGGAATGACAACAGAGACAAATTTTTTAAAAAGGTGAGTGAAGATCAGACTAACGTAGCAAAGCTCTATAATTAGCAGTTAAATTGAAGCTCTAAAGAATTAAGAATTCTTGTTCACCAATACTAACAATATTCTTGCATGCATTTCTCAGATGGTGTGAGTGTTATCATCGACTGAAGCAAGGAAAGCTCCAGGATGAGGACTGGACCAGCCAGGTTGCTGTGTGTGCGCTTGGGGGCAGGCAGAGAGTGCATGAAAGAGGGGAAGGGTGACCGGGAGGGAGGCAGGTGAAGGTGTGATGTACTGTCCCCTCCAGAGTAAAGAAAAGAGAGTGGAAACGAGGAGTGCCTGTGTTTTATTTTGTTTGCTTGTTTTTAAGTGTTATTTATGCATTTCATAATGCTCATGTGTAACCGTGGATAGTAGCGACGTCAATGGGAAGGAATACACAAGCTTTATTTTCAATTATATTAGTTTTAGGTGGAAAAAATGTAAAAACATAATTCCAATTGGCAAAAATAAAAGAAATATTAACATAAGCTGCACAGAGAATTTGTGAAAGACTCTGAAATGGGCAAAACCAAGACAAAACAAAACAAAATAAATTGATGGGTGTCCTGACCAGCTTACACATCCTGGTTATGTCTGGCTTTCATCGTCTTTGAGCCATTTGACATTTGTTAATGCAACAGAAAACTGACATCAATGCAAATTACTGTCAGAACACTGACTATAATAGAAACGCACGCTGTGTCCACTAGAATGCAATCGATTCTTGCCCTACGGATACTGATCAGTTTTGCATCTTTTTAAAATTCATTTGATCATTCCTTATCTGACTATAAATGTGTGATATCTTGATTTCTCCTTTGAACCAGTCGTAACATCTTATCAGTTCCTTCATTAGTTAATCAGTTAAATAAAATATTGGCATGCATTCATTTTATATTTGTATGAGTCATGATTTACTTACAAAAATTAGCCTTTAGCTCAACACATAGGCATGTGCATACACACTCATAGACACATACACCAATAAGATTTAAGATTATCTATATTGTGGTTGGATTGCAAGTACTTTCTCCCATATGCTTTTTCATATTTTCCAAAGTTTGTTTAATAAGCATAAACTGCTTCAATAATCAGAAAAAATATTTTTTAAAAACTAAAAGAAACACTCAAGTACCCTTTTGAGACTCTCTACACTTACAGCTAGCTCTCAAAAACACATGTGTTTTTAATATCCGTGACTAGGTAGCAAACTCAAGAAAACACCATACCAATCATATTTTCAATTTAAAAACATGAGGAACATATACACCATGAACTCAGAATTGCTAATCCCAATGAATGTACCACTCTATCAATATAAATGTCAGGGCAATGTATTTTTAAAGACCTGTCAGAAATAGGCTAAAACAAGTATTTAGATTAGTATTATTAAAAAAAGAAGAACTGGGGCCGGCCCAGTGGCATAGCGGTTAAGTTCACGCACTCCACTTCTGTGGCCCAGGGTTCACCGGTTCGGATCCCAAGTGCGGACCTACGCACCGCTCATCAAGCCATGCTGTGGCAGGCGTGCCATGTATAAAGTAGAGGAAGATGGGCACAGATGTTAGCTCAGAGCCTACCTTCCTCAGCAAAAAGAGGAGGATTGGTGGCAGATGTTAGTTCAGGGCTAATTTTCCTCAAAAAAAAAGAACCACCATACCTTGATTTTATTTGGAGAAATGGTGAAACACCAATAAAACCACAAGCAGTGACGTCCACGTATTAGTGAAGTAAAGACCTTAATCTAGTTAGTCATGCCACAATCTCCTCAATTGTTGCAAAGCACTCATCTAAATTTCTTAGATTTACAGTGGGTTTTTCATTTTGGTTTGGGTTTTTTGCTAAACCTAGGAAAAAATAAATCCTTGTACTCCATAGCCTGCCATATCATGAAAACAACACAAATGTACTGACAGTAGTATAGTAATAAGTAATAATACTCAAAAGTAAAGTAAATAGGTGCACAAAGGAAGTAAATATCACAGGTTATAAGAATTACTGATTCCACAGTAAATGTAGATAGGTAAATCCTTGTAATATACTAGTTTTCATAAAATACCAGCATCAGGGGCCAGCCCCATGACCCAGTGTTAAGTTCATGTGCTCCGCTTTGGCCACCCAGGGTTACATCGGTTCAGATCTTGGGCGCCGACATGGCACCGTTCACCAGGCCATGCTGAGGTGGTGTCCCACATAGCATAACCAGAGGCACTCACAACGAGAATATACAACTATGTACTGGGGGACTTTGGGGAGAAGAAGAAAGAAAAGATTGGCAACAGATGTTAGCTCAGGTGCCAATCTTTAAAAAAAAAACAAATACCACTATCAGCACCTAAATGACAGAAAGAAGGTAACTTCACTATGTCTTGTTAAAATAAATTTCTAGGCCCAAGATGGAGCTGCTCCTGCCCAGGGGGCCACATCAGCAAACCAAAGCTTGGATAACTTTCCTTGTCCCTGTAAAGGCTCTGCTTGACCAGAAACACAGTGTATCCAGTCAGTCAATCAATTCCTAAATGCCAAGGCGACTCTGGCCTTCTCACCCCAAACAAGGCTGACTAAGTGGCTGCAGCCAATTAAATATTTTCTATTTTTCTCTTCCTTGTTCTTTATTCTTTATCCTATAAAAGCTCTCTGCCTTCTGTCTTACTTTGCAGTTCTCTGAAAGAAGAATGTCTGCTTCAGGAAGTGTTAAAGCTTGTTTGTATCACCTAAATTGTTTTCTTTAATCATTTTTAAGTTTTATGAAATTTCAGCCCATTTTCCCATGAAATAAATCCATATACTCGAATGAATTTTTTCTCTTATTTTCACCACTCAGAATAAAAATAAAATATACTCTGAAGACTTATTAAAAATGAATCACAAAGGAACAAACCAATGTTTCAAGAATTGTCATAGATTGAATTATGCCCCCACTCTGCCCTCCATCCCCACCCCAGGCCACAATATGTTGAAATTCTAATCTGTAGTGCTCGTAAATGTGACCTCATTTGGAAATATGGTCTTTGCAGATGATCAAGTTAAGATGAGGTCATTAGGGTGGGCCCCAATCCAATATGACTATGTCCTTATAAAAAGGGGAAATTTGGACTCAGAGACATGTACAAAGGGGAGATGATGTGAAGGCACGATGAGAATGCCGTCTACAAGCCGGAGACCACTGGAGGGTAGGAGGGGCACAGAACACATCGTTTACCTCACAACTCTTAGAAGAAGTACCTTCCGACACCTTGATCTTGGACTTCCATCCCCCAGCACTGTGCGACAATACATTTCTGTTGTGTAAGTGATTCCTTCGGTCTATAGTACTTCGTTACCACAGCCCCGGGAAAATAATACAAGAATTGACGTCTCATTGTCCACGCTACTTATGATCTCAATATAATACGCTGAATCTTTGCTATTCCTTAAGCACATTAATAATGACTGACCCAGATATTTTCTCAAGACTCATTTCATTTCCCTAACTCATCCTCTATCTACACACACACACATACAGAGACCAGGAAAAAGAGCAAAAATACATAAAGAAATCTTTGAAGGAAATACAGTAATTTTTAAAATATAAATTACAACTTACTGTTCTGGTCATTGTACATCAATTATTATTATTAATGATGTCCAATTAACACCAGTAGTTTCACATTTTACTGCCATACTTTTAAATATTGAGAACATTTCAGAGTTTATATCTTATCTTTATATCACAAAAAGTAAAATAGGACAATGAAATTAAGAACACAAGGTTAGAGACAAAGCAGAAGGTTTAAACAAAATTCACATCAAAAGTTGTCTAAAATGTTTATTAAACTTAATGGAGCTCATTGTCCATTATTAGACACTAATTTTAAAGTGAGAAAGAAGCAGCACACTGAGTTGTACAGAGAAACCCTTTTCCTGCAGAGATCCAAGGTAAGCCAACAATTATATTTTCCCTTACCCAAAAAGATTCTAAACTATAAAGAAAAGTTTCATTGATTTAGAGAAGATACAGAGCTAAAATCTACCTCAGTATATTACGAGTAGACTACAATTTAATAAGCAACAACTAAAATATTATAGAAAACATTATATAAAAATCAGAAGAGGGGCCGGCTCAGTGGCACAGCAGTTAAATTTGTGCACTGCACTTCGGCATCCTGGGGCTCGCGGGTTTGGATCCCAGGAGAGGACCTACACACCATGCATCAAGTCATGCTGTGACTTAATACAAAATAGAGGAAAATTGGCACAGACATTAGTTAAGGGGCAATCTTCCTCAAGCAAAAAGAGGAAGATTCACCACAGATGTTAGCTCAAGGCCAATCTTCCTCACCACAAAAAAAAAAAAAAAACTCCAAACAGACTACTTTGCTACTGACTTATAAACTATGCCACTACCATTAAGCATAAAATGCTTTTAAGAGACAAAAACCTCAAGGTAATTGCAGTAACTAGCTCATTATCAATTGTAGGTAATCTAGGCAATAACTAGATAAGCAACAGGGGCTAGGGTTTGGGATGGGAAAATACAAATTTACATTTACTACACCATTCTGTCTGCATTACCTACTATATAAAGAAATTAAGAAATAACTAGGTAACATTTAATAAGACTCTAAGACATACAAGGAGGTCTTTGAAAACAGTCTATAAAGAAGGCATAACAACAAAAAAAACCCATAGCTAAACTATGAGTCAAGTGAGTATGTGAACATTGAAGGACCAGGTGGCCTAAGGTTCATTCTGCAGACCTATCCATTCTGAGTTCTCCCAACAAGACTTGCATGAAAGATTGAGTGTTGCACACGTTTTAAAATAATTTTTTTAATTTCTATACATCTACACTTGCAGTTCGATTTGGAGGATAAAAAGCTATGAGAAGTAAAAGATGTTGAAAATGGGATAAATAGTAGATACTATAATATTAATGCTTACGTTTACCTTCAATTTGTTTTCTGGGTTTAAAAAGAGATTGAATTTTAAGGCATGAAAAAGATGAATTCTCCATTACAACTAAGTCAAAAAGCAGATTTTTTTAAAAAAAAGATTTTATTTTTCCTTCTTCTCCCCAAAGCCCCCCAGTACATAGCTGTATATTTTCAGTTGTGGGTCCTTCTAGTTGTGGCATGTGGGACGCTACCTCAGCATGGCTTGATGAGTGGTGTTAGGTCCTTGCCCAGGATCTGAACTGGTGGAACCCTGGGC
This sequence comes from Equus asinus, assembly GCF_041296235.1. Lineage (NCBI taxonomy): Eukaryota > Metazoa > Chordata > Mammalia > Perissodactyla > Equidae > Equus > Equus asinus. The sequence continues at coordinate 31,356,077 of NC_091811.1, read as the reverse complement.
CACCGAAGCAGAGTGCGCAAACTTACCCACTCAGCCACGGGGCTGGCCCCAGAAAGCAGATTTTTAAATGCTACAGTAGAAAAAGAGTAATATAAGGACATAGGAGAGGATGACATGTGTTTTACATTTTAACTTAATCAACCACATCAAGATACAAGTATCTCTATGAGTTGAAAAGTCCAAGTTCTAATTCAAGCAACAAATACATGATACTGGGTTATTCTCAAAGCAGATAACACTTATAATTAATGGCTGTCACTTTTTTATTTTCTCACTTCTGGGTCATTTGCTAGAATTTGTTGTAGCTTACAAGGCTTTAGGTCTTTTCAGATGAAGACTGATGTCTGGGGCACCAAATCTCTCTGTTGACACAATCTGAAAACACTGTCTAGGAAAAGTAGGACTGTAAAGACAAGAAATACTTTCATGTTTTAAAAAAAACAAGCAGAAACTTTTATTTGCCTAATTCCTACTTCATATCATACTTTGCACTTTCTAGGAAAAAGAAATCAAGGCTTTCCCTTGCACAGAAACATGAAACATAGCTTTTGAAAGACTGGAAGCAACTGACTAAAGATTAAGCAATTGTTGCCAATTAAATCTGTAATACAGCTGCACCCATTTAAAAAGAGCAGCTGTTGAAGAAATAAAAGTACGTTCTCTGCATCAAACTACAAAACACTAAAAAACATAGTGACATTTGATTAAATGGATATTTATTAGAGACAGCTCCATATGGCTTTTCCACAGAATCTTTACGTCAACACCAGCTTCTGCTTTTACACTAGAAGTTGGGAAGTGCTTATCTCTGAAACAGTCAGACACACTTAGTTCCGATTTTATCCTTTGAGAAACAACTTTTATTTGATCTTAATGTGTATCATAGCCAGGCCGGCTTGACCATGTATAACTGGGCTCCGATGTTTTCATTTTTCAACTTTGTGTGCCAGAATCTGCTTCTCTTCATCTAAAACTCAATTTCCTGGTCCTCAACTTGTACTTGATTGTTTCTTTCCCACACGCTCTCGAGTAAAGCATTCTCTCTCCTCCTTTAAGAAAATACACACCTATAGGAACACAGAGAAGTTCTCTATGCCAGAGCTTTCTGGTCAGTTACTTTGGAACAAAAATATTTGTGTTTCAGTACGGGTTAGAAACATTCTTCTATACCAGGTTTTCTTAGAGTGCAGAAAAAAGGACACACACGTGCAATGCATAGTTCTAGTTCCTAAAATAAAATATTTTTCATTTTCGGCTTAAGTAATCAATTATATAATCCTAAGAGGGAAAGCAACAAGGAAAAATAATGTAGTTCTTTCCATAAGGCCAGAGACAAGCCATTTTGGGAGTTTGTTCAAAATATATATTTACCAGGTTACTTCCCTGGAGATTCTGAATCAATTGTGTAAGCCGAGAATCTGGGTAGAGTTTGGGGGATTTGAGAAGAGATGCTGTGAGCAATAAATGGGATTCGTTTTAACGTTTTAAAAAGATAAAGACTAGGGGCCGACCCAGTGGCACAGCAGTTAAGTTTGTGAGCTCCACTTCAGTGACACGGGGTTCACTGGTTTGGATCCCGGGTGCAGACCTATGCACAGCTTATCAAGCCACGCTGTGGCAGGCATCCCACACATAAAATAGAGGAAGATGGGCACAGATGTTAGCTCACGGCCAATCCTCCTCACCAAAAAGAGGTGGATTGGCAGTGGATGTTAGTTCAGGGCTAATCTTCCTCAATTAAAAAAAAAAGATAAAGATTAAAATGCTTCTTGTATTTATCTTTTCTGGTGGCTTCAATGTGCTACATTATATGTAACTTACCAAAACTAGGTCCCAGGGTGTCCCAGATCTGGTTAGGCATAGATTTAATATGGCAAAAGTCTTCTTATCCAGGTGAGCACGACAGGTAGTTGGTTAACACAAATCAGCCAATGCGGTTGAGTCAGGTAAAGTAAAGAATCATTTAAACAAACTAAATGTACTATAGCAAATATTTGATTTTAACTTGAAATACTTATTATTCATACATTCATTTACCAATCTTTCTATGAAGGACAAGAGCCTATAAAGTATGTCTCCTAATTGATATTTCACGTCACCTTTATTTTTTTTATTTATTTTTTGTTTTGGTGAGGAAGATTGGTCCTGTGCTAATATCTGATGCCAATCTTCCTCTTTCTGCTTGAGGAAGATTGTCACTGAGCTAACATCGGTGCCAAACTCACTCTACTTTGTATGTGGGATGCTGCCACAGCGTGGCTTGATGAACAGTATACAGGTCTGCACCTGGGATCTGAACCCATGAATCCCAGGCTGCCAAAGCAGAGCGTGCAAACTTAACCACTACGCCACCAGGCTGGCCCTCCATGTCACCTTTAAAAGGAAGATAACCTAAACATTTGTAATGCAGCAAGGTTATTTGATCTTCATAGTTCTCCAAATATTTCACAATTATATCACCAACACCTAACTTAACATATATGTTGTATCCACTTGGCCTTCATCCAGTCTTCCAAAGAAAGCATTTAATCAAGTTTTCATAGAGATAGCAACAACATTTTTCTGCTTATATTTCAACAGTTAATAAATCATGTAATTACAATAGTAAGTACAACTGGGAACAAACACAATTGCTGGACGTCAGTTGGTATTTTTATAACAGAGAGACTGGAGAGCACTAGCTGGTTAGGCGAGCTGGTTAAGGGGAGGTCAGTGAAGAGAATTTCTCCTACGGTTTCATTTCATAACCTGAATGGTGTTTTGCCTTCACTGCCACTGCTAGTTTTGTTTGGTTAGTTTTGTTTGGTTAGCTTATCCCCCTAGAACTTATCTTTGTGAAAACATGGTGGAAAATGTTATTCACAAATATTCCTCTCTTTACTGCCCTCCTATGGGTTTTAAGCCGAATGGGCAAATCATTTCTGGGCAAATCATTTCTAAAAAAAAAAATCAGAAGGTATGTAATCCAAAGCAAACATCAAAGGAGGGAAACGTCTTTCCATGAGATGAAAATGGTCAATAGACCAAGTTAAGGTCCTAACAGACTTGCAATTAATCAAGACATTTCTTTAATAAGATTCTCTGTTAATTTTGCCAATGCTATATCATATTTCTTTGAGAAATAACACTTTTAGAAGACATACTTGGTGTTAAATTATACAATACCTAGTACATACAGCAGCTCATCCATAATCAGAATTGGGTTTTTTTTTTTTTTTTTGCTTCAGGAAGATTAGCCCTGAGATAACATCTGTGCCAATCTTCCTATACTTTATATGTGGGTCACCGCCACTGTGTGGCTGGTGAGTGAAGTAGGTCCATGCCCAGGATCCGAACCTGTGAACTCGGACTGCCAAAGTGGAGCTGGCCCCCAGAATAATTTTTAAATCCTTCATGCTATACTCTGTGTCTGAGAAAGAAGTTAAAGAAATAACTGTAAAAGCCTTGAAGGCAGGGGTCTCTGTTATATAGCTAAAAAATATTATAAAAGCAAGATGATGTTCTATTGCTTTGACTTGGCATTTTAACCTGTGACTTTCCACAATTAACTATCATTTTACAGCAGTGATCGTCAAATTCCTCTTAACACTTGGTCATTGACACATCTCCAAGAAGAATCAGACTTTGCATGTTCTTCAGACAGTGGGGAATTTGGCCTTACAGCTCTTAAATGAGGCCAGGAAGCTAGAGCAAGAACTTCATGGACAGATGAACTCATGTCCATTGCCATCCCCACAGTCAAAAGAAAACTTTTCCTTCTGTCAACAGTAGTGAAATGGATTCAGAAAATGATGATTAAATCTTGGCAAGCTAAGCCTTTTAATCATTCAGGGACTTCAGGTTTAGACAACCTACCTTCTTGGTTTTGCTCTCTTGTCTACCTACCCCCCAGTCTGTTTGCTGCACTAGCACTCGTCAACTTAAAAGCAATTTAAGATTTCATTACATGATATTCAACCATTCACATGAAAGATTTCAAGTAATGGTGAGAACCTTCTAAGTCATTCCAGCTGCAAAAGACTCTGATCCAAGTGTCCTGAGTGTAATTTGAATCACTTTCCAACCACAGTTTTTGCCACGCTGGCCCCAGGAAAGCATTTTATAGATGTGCTCATGTTTGATCCTAAGCTCATATTAGATAATATGATGAGCAACCAAAATATTTTTCCACAGTGAGACTCCTCTTCCTTAACTTCCCTTTAACTCCTAATCTGGGATGATTTTTCACTTCTGGCCCTCAACAACAGACACATGAGATGTGTCAGGGTATACCACGGGAGAATAAACTGAAAGGAATTTAGGTGGAAAGATATATGAACTGTGGTACTGATCAAAAAGGAGGAGTTGCAGAAAGGTCTCCTGGCGACAGTAGAATCACACTGTACCCATAAAAAGAGAACAGTCCATCGGTACCCATGGCAATGAACCCTTTAAAGCATACTGCATTTGACACACTTTGTATAAAGGAAAAAGGATTTATTTAATGTTTGCAACTTCTATTAACTGTATTAGCTATCTTTTAAAAGAATGATTGAAACCTTCTTAAAATAATATTTAGAACTGATACCATAGCTCAACTGTTACTCCTGAGAAATACCGCAGTCCCACCTGAAAAATCATAAGTCAACACCAGCTGATTGCCATTTTTCTAAGTCAAAGTATAGGTAAGAAACCTGGCCATGAGAAATTGTGAGTTTTGAGCCAACCCTGATGGCCTAGTGGTTAAGATTTGGCATTCTCACTGCTTTGGCAGCCCAGGTTTGGTTCCCAGGCACGGAACCACACCGCTCGTCTGTCAGTAGCTTCGCTGTGGCAGCAGCTCACGTAGAAGAACTAGAAGGACTTACAAATAGAATATACAACTATGTAGTGGGGCTTTGGTGAGAAAAAAAAAAAAGAGGAAGATTGGTAACAGATGTTAGCTCAAGGTGAATCATTCCCAGAAAAAAATATTTTTTTTAAAAAAAGAAATTATGAGTTGTAATAAATGTTGAAAATGTCACAAGTAAACCTTTTCAATTAGTGTAATTACTTGCAGCTCTTTTATCAAGATGGTTAGGAAAATGAGAAAATTCAGAAGGCTGGAAGAGTTTTCAACTATACAAAAACCTAAGCAAAAATGCACGTGCCAAAATTTTGACCTGGAAATGATTTGGGATTCATAGTAAAAGAGAGGCTTTCTACTTTAATATTAATAATATTGAAATATAGCCCATTAAACACTGGCATTTTCCTGGTGTGTATAAAGATTTTGTAATATACATTTATTCCATTAAAATTTGTTCCAATTACAAAGAAAGAGAGATGTCATTTAAATTATATTTCAAAACAGGTATATATTTAGATGAAAAGTATTACTTCCTGGAATTTTTACAGTTACAATAAACATTTACATAATTACATTTACAGGCAATTTTTAATTTCGTGGAAGACATTCAATATTTACTGAGCTCTTATTGTCAAGCGCTGTGGTAGATACTGAAAACACCAAAAAAAAAAAAAAAAAGGATCATCAGGGGCTTCTTGAAGGCATTTTGTATATTGGCTAGAGATACGGGTGCTGATCCAGTACTTATGTGACATAACCTAAGTGTTTCCAGAAGCTTGATCTGATGAAGGTGTATAAAATGCAAATGGATGCCTATGTCTAATTAAGACTGCCACTATATTTATTTTCTCAGTATCCTCTTTGGAATCTTGCTTCTTCCAATTTAGCAGGCTGCCTTCAAACATGGCTCCCTTGTTTATTCCACATGGACCAAGCTGTCAACAGGAATAAACCATCCCTATTCCTAAAAGCACTTGAAAATAAAAATTTACACAAGCAACAATTCCTAAAGTTAATTATCCCTCTCTCATAGTCACTATTATGAACATTGCAATTGTTGACACACTGTTTTGAAAGAACATGAGTCATCTACAGAAACTTAAAGCCTTACACATTCTATTTATTTGTTTTTAATTAATTATTTGAGAAACGAGTACTTCCGAGATTTAGAAAAGCCAAATTTGTGGCTTCTGGCTGAGGATGAGATCTAGAGAGAACTGCTAACTCTGGTGACAAAAGAGAAAGGCAAGCTGTTGGAGCAGATGAATCACAAAAAGACTTTCAATCTCCATTTTTGGTTATTATAAAGGAAGGGGGGAGGGTACTAAGATGTTTTTCAAAAAGAATTCAATACTTTTTAAGGGTCTTAGTCCCAAGGCCACCATAATCAATGACAGAGAAAGAGAAATCTTTCTAGGTTTCTTCCTCTTATACGTGAATGTTTCCTTAAATCAAGAATATTTTAATCACTTCAAAATACACAGCTCTTTCACTCCCTTTAAAATTCTCCAGCATACTGAGTTACATGCGGAAGGATACAGAATTCTGCACGCGACTGTAAATCACGACGTGCGTAGGCGATAAGGTAGGGCAGGCTTGAGAATGAAGGAATATGCATTCTCTACATATGCAACAAAAACACACCTTCATTTATTCTTGGGAAAATATGAAAAAAAGTCTTTGGATTACTCAACATTGTACAACATCTCTTCAAGAAGGATTTAGTTGACATTACTCTATTTGGAACCTTAATTCCTAACATGTTCAAGGATCATTAGCTCAACAATCATAATTACATATCAACTAACCAAAAAAAAACAAAAACAAGGTTTTAGAAGCCTCTTTGCTAGAATTCAGTGAAACAAAGCTTACGTATGAAATGAATTCCCTCAGTGGAAATTACATCGTTGCTCTTCCTCTTGAACCTCAGAGTCAAGTAAAGGAAATGCTGGTAAAAAAATTTAATGATCTTAAAAAAAAAAGCATTATTTTTATTCCAGTTTCATATAAGCAGTGTTTCCCTTAGGAATGTTTATGGCTAAAAAAGGGATACTGACTTAATATTTATAATAATAATTTAACTGATCAATCCTAACCTCAAATTTTGAAGTTTGTAAAAACAGATATAACTAATGGCTTTACCCACTCACATATATAAATCAAATAAAGAGGAAAATATTAAGATATAAGAAATGCCCATATATATAAATCCAATAAAGAGGGAAAAATTAAGATATTGGAAATGAGTATAATTCTGAACAATAAATTTTATACTAGAAATACTCCAAGAGGCAATTGTCAAGTTTCAACATTAATAGTACAAATGAAATTTTATTTAATATCATCAAATACTTTGGTGTCCATCTATAAACAAGAAAAACAGGTAGATGCACAAATTGATTGTGAGTGGCCCTATTTCTATCTACACTGCAAGATGAAGAAGTTTCCAGAAAAACTTTTCTAAGTATCATATCCACAACTGGAAGTAAATATAGGTTATTACTGGGTAGTCTTGAAAGCATGATATATTTTTTAAAGATGTCTTTAAACAATTTAAACCTCAATTTGTTTTCATTCTCAAGACATTGGGTTTTTTCAAAAGAAAAACCACAAGTCAAAGTCCAAAACATGTGTTTGTGAGTTCCAGCCTTCTGGTAAATACCTTGGACACGTGGTTTAACCTCTATAAACCTTCATTTCCTTATGAGGGATGTGAAGGTAACAAATTTATAGGGTTGTTGGGAGGATCAAATCAAATAGTACACTTAAAGTGCTTAGCATGGTAAGAATAATTGAAAGCCATTATTAATCCAAAATAAAAACCGTTCCTTTCTAGCCAAATCTCAACCGCTCCTATTTTTGGCAGCTTTTTCTCTCCACAAATACTTTATGCAGCCAAGCAGCTCTAGACTAGTTAAGTTTAAAGCATAACTGGCTGTAAACAAACATTCAATTCTAATTAATGATATGCATGCTAATAGGTTTCAGGGTAGTGTACCCATGTCTGCAACTTACTTTGAAATGCATCAAAAAATGTAGATGCACTGGTGCATTGATAAAGGGTTGGAGAAATGGATGGATATGTAATTAAGAAAATATTATAAAATGTTAATGGTAGAATCTAGCTGGTAAGTACATGGATGTTCAGCGCAAGGTTCTTTCAACTTTTCAGTATGTCTGACATATTCCATATACAAAGTTGGGGGAAAAATAATTACCCATCATACCTCACTGACATCTCCGAATCTTGAGAAATCCAAGGTTCAATTCCAGATAAAGCGAATGATGGGGAGGAATTTAACTGCTTTCCTCTTCAAGTCAAAAATAATGCTTGGAAGGTGTTACCAAGATATTTAGAATACTAACTAAAACACAGGAAGCCAGAGTTATCTGACTAATGCATGAATCACGCACACGAATTCAAGGATTATTTTCCTTTTTCTCATGATGTAAACTGTCATGTCAGTCAGTCATGAGATATCCTCTATCTTAAACCAACCCTGTTACAGAACATACCAACTTTTGATGGCACTCATGAGAATGTGTTATAGAAAAGTGAGTCTTTTCATCTTATTTATTAACTTTTAGGACCCAGGCCACGTGTCCATAACTCTCAAAGTCCTGTGTCCAATGCCTTCTGCCCACTCCCCTCCCTCCAAGCCCAGGTCAGAAAGTGGACACCCTCACTTATTTTATGTTTAAGAAAGGAGATTTTAGCAGAAACTCAGGGTTTCTTTTTTGGGTTTTTTTTCCACCTCCTGTTTATCTAGCTAGATATTGAATTATTCCTTTTGACTTGTGGCCTTAATAGTTTGCATGTCAGCGAGAAGTGCTGTTCTTTATGACTCAGTAAAAACAAAGTATTTGCTTAACAACGGAGCATGGGCGCATTATTTCTAATCAGAAACTGGAAGGCTGAAATCCCTTATTTGGAAAATGCATGATAATTATCACGATGAGTAGGGGTATAAATTTGCTGGCACATAGTATTTGTTTTGCACTATAGTACTTTTAAAAAATGAGGAAAAGAGGTATTAATGGTGAAATATTTAACTTATACTCTCCTTGTAGCAGCTCCAGATTTCACAGGCAATCCTTGATCAAATGTATAGTTTTTTTTTTCCTCCAAAAGATTATCCAATGGACTTTGAAATTCTTGAAAATATCAGGAATACATCTTTCCTTTTCTGTACTCTACTTGCGCAGTGCTCACTAAGTGTTTGCTGGAGAGAGGAACATCCTCAAAATGCAGCTCAGCAGGGAGTATATGGATGGAATGAAGGGTTGACCCACCTACGCTAAATTCCTGGACAGTATTAGAAGGAGACAAGGCAATTTCTCTGTGTTCTGGTTTTTCACTCGTAACCAACAGTGACCCTGTTACATCAAAGAAATGAATGCTCAGCTGCCACTTCATTGCTAATGGAAGGAAGGAATAGAGCACATTCAGCAATTATATTCTTAATATTTTTCAATGTATAGTTTAATAAGGACTGACATTTTCAGCCCAGAGATTCAAAACAATTTGATGGGATTTTTCAAGAGTTATAATCTTGTTGACATATCTTTTTGCTCTTTGGGGAAGGATTTTTCATGTAAACTCCAAGGCATTAGTCTGAATCCCCAAACCCAAGCATATGTTCAAGAGACTCATAGTCTATATCCTTCCTGGACAATTTAGATTATCACATGGAATGAACTCCCCTTCAATGCCACTGTATTCAGTAGGGTCACAAGATATATGATGCCATGAGATGGAACAGGGCAGGCAATGATCAAGACAGACAAGTGATGAAATTTGCCTTTAGGTCTCCACCTTTAGGGCAGAGGTATCATCAAACTACTCATTATACTCAGTCAAGTTTCTTTGACTGCTTCTTGAAATGTTTATATCCATTTTTTTATTAGCATGCCTCTCCCCTAGCCCCATACTGTAAGATTCAGCCTTGTTCATGTTCCTTCAATACTGTACTGTGCTTAGCTCACTGTTGGGAACCTCACAAGCAGATCTTCAAAAGTTATAATGATTAAATAAAAGAATGAATCCAGGATTGGTATAGGTATAGATACACACACACACACACACACACACACCCAGGTCAAAAACTATAGTTAGATTGCATTTTTTTTAAATTTTATTTCTCCCACCCCACACCCCCTGCCTCTAGCAACCACCAATCCATTCTCTATGAGCCTGCTTTTTTTTTTAGATTCTACATATAAGAGAGATTGTACTGCATTTGTCTTTCTCTGTCTGACTTATTTCACTTAGCATAATGCCCCCAAAACCCATCAAATGGCAAGATTTCATTCTTTTTATGGGTGAACACTACTCCATTGCATATGTATACGACAATTTCTTTATCCTTCCATCCATCAACAGACACTGAGGTGTTTCGCTATCTTGGATATTGTAAATAATACAATAATCCCCAATGAACATGAGTATGCATATATCTTTTCAATTAGTGTTTTCATATTCATTACATAAATACCTACCCAGAAGTGGAATTGCTGGATCATATGGTAGTTCTATTTTTAATTTTTTGAGGGAACTCCATAGTGTTTTCCATAGTGGTTGTACCAATTTACATTCCCATCAACAGAGCAAAAGGGTTCCTTTTTCTCTACATCCTCACCAACACTTATTATTTCTTGTCTTTTTGATAAGAGCCATTCTAAAAGGTGTGAGGTGACATCTCATTGTGGTTTTGATTTGTATTTGCCTGATGATTAAAGATGTTGAGCAAGTTTTCATGTACCTGTTGGCCATGTGCATGTCTTCTTTGGAAAGATGTCTATTCACAGCCTCTGCCTATTTTTTAACTGGATTGTTACTTTTTTGCTATTGATTATATGAGTTTTTTATGTCTTTTGCATATCAGCCTTTTATTAGATGCATGATCTGCAAATATCTTCTCCCATTCCATAGGCTGCCTTTCATTTTGTCGACGGTTTCCTTTGCTGTGCAGAAGCTTTGTAGTTTTATGTAGTCCCACCTATTTATTTTTGCTTTTGTTCTTTTGCTTTGGGGTCAGATTAACAAAAATCATCACCAAGGCCTATGTTAAGGAGCTTACCACTATGTTTTCTTCTAGGAGTTCTATGGTTTCAGGTCTTATGTTCAAGTCTTTAATCCACTTTGAGTTGATTTCTTATGTGGTGTAATATAGAGTCCAATTTCATTCTTTTGCATGTGGCTGTCCAGTTTTCCCAGCACCACTTATTGAAGAGACTGTCCTTTCCCCATTGTGTATTCTTGCCTTCTTTGTCATAACTGACCACATATGTATGGATTTATTTCTGGACTCTCTATTCTGTTCCAATGATCTATGTGTCTGTTTTTATGCCAATAACATTGTTTTAATACTATAGCTCTGTAATATAGTTTGAAATCAGGAAGCGTGATACCTCTAGCTTTGTTCTTCTTTATCAAGACTGCTTTGCTGTTTAGGATCTTTTGTGGTTCCACACAAATTTTAGGATTGTTTATTCTATTTCTGTGAAAAAAAATGCCATTGGAATTTTGATAGGGATTGCATTGAATCTGTAGTTTACTTTTTGTAATATGGACATTTTAACAGTTTTGATTCTTCCAATCCATGAACATGGAATATCTTCCATTTATTTTGTCTTTTTCAATTTCTTTCATTAACGCCTTGTAGTTTTCAATATACAGGTCTTTCACCTCCTTGGTTAAATTTATTCCTAGATATTTTGACGCAATTGAAAATGAGATTATTTTCTTTATTTCTCCTTCTGATAGGTTATTATTAACACATAGAAACAACAAATTTTTGTGTGTTGATTTCGTCTCTTGTAACTTTACTGAATTTGTTTACTAGTACTAACAGCTAATATCTGCTGCCAATCCTCCCCATTTTGCTGAGGAAAATTGACCCTGAGCTAACACCTGTGCCCATCTTCCTCTACTTTATATGTGGGATGTCTGCTACAGCATGGCTTGACAAGTGGTGCATAGGTCTGGGCCTGGGATCCGAACCAGCAAACTCCAGGCCACTGAAGCATAGCGAACTTAACTGCTACACCACCAGGCCAGCCCCTAGTTCTAACAGGTGTTTGATGGAGTCTTTAGGGTTTTCTATATATAATAACATGTCATCTGCAAATAGAGATAGTTTTACTTCTTCCTTTCTGATTTGGATGTCTTTTCTTTCTTTTTCTTGCCTACGGGTTCTGGCTAGGACTTCTAAAACTATGTTGAATAAAAGTGGAGAGAGTAGGCACCATTGTCTTTTTCCTGATCTTAGAGGAAAAGCTTTCAGCTTTCCACCATTGAGTATGATGTTAGCTGTGGGTGTGTCCTATGTGGTCTTTTTTACGTTGAGGTACATTCCCTCTATACCCACTTTCTTGAGATGTTTTTTAATCATAAATGGATGCTGAATTCCGGCAAATGTTTTATCTTCATCTATTGAGATGATCATATGATTTTTATGCTTTATTTTGTTAAAGTGGTATACCACATTGACTGATTTGCAGATGTTGAACCATCCTTGCATCCTTGAATTCCTTTTATATTCTAATCACAGAAGAGTTGACAATCTCCACTTACTAGGATCACAATATCCATCAAATTCATCCCACAAAACTCAAATATCATAAAATCAAATATTATGCAGCACAAAATACATATCATACTTGTCTCCCCTTCATCACTTGGCACAGATGTTATCAAAGTATTAATTTTCCCAGCCTAAGGACATTATCGATCAGTTATAAGTTTGTGACTATAAGTTTTTGATTATATTTTACTTGTCTGTAATATCAATGCTGTGCTAGTGTTTTTCTAAATATTGCCACAATCTTCAAAATAATAATGAAAGCCAGAAGAACAAAATCTTTCTTCTATATCTCAAAATAAATGACTGTGAATTATATAAAATGCAAATGATTAAAGCAAGGAGATTTAACTTAAGAACATCACTAATTTTAAAATCCGTAACTTCTAGCAACACTAAAATACAAACTTAAGCATTTAAACAATTCTTATGCTACAGTTTCTTGGCTCTGATTCACTCCACTTCTGTTTCTACTTCCATGCTTATCCAGCACCATCCTCCTGCATTCCCCACCAATGATTCCAAGAACATCTGCTCCTCAGTTTCTTCCTCTATTAGGAGTGGAGCCTGTATAGACTGTGTCTTCAGCCCATTTAAATCCAAATTTATTTCCAGATGCACAAAACCAAAGGCATTTCATTTGTTCATTATATACCACGCATGCTTAAGTTAATGAATCATTTAATTTTGCTTAGAGATTGCAAAAGTCCTCTGTATCATCTTTCTGACTCTACTTGATTTTGCCATAGAATAGAACTCACATGGAAAAGTAAGTGTGAGCTCACTGAGGATACTCGGCCCAAGGATTTGGACATTTTACTGATTTCAACATGGGAGAAAGGAGAGGAACCTAGGAATTTGAAAAGATATATAGTATACAAAAATATATATTACCTATTTTCCCTACATTTAGTATAAAAGGTAGATGATAAGGAAAGGGGAAGCTTGCCTCATCACGAAAGAATGGAACTGTTTTGTCACTTCTGATCAACAGTGATCTAAAAGATTAATTAATAAGTCATTTGGCAAATCTGGCCTGTGAAGATTCAACAATCATGACATGCTCCAATCTACACCAGAAAAAAAAAAGCAAAGCATAAGTTTGTTTGCTGTGGTAGGTTGAATAATGGCCCCAAGGCTATCACATCCTAATTCCTGGGAGCTGTGAATGTTATCTCATATGGCAGAAGGGACTTTGCAGCTGTGATTAAATTAGGGATCTTGAGATGGCGAGAATATCCTAGGTTATCTGGGGGGCCCTAAGTGTCATCACAAGGGTCCTTATAAGAGGGAAGCAGAGGGAAATCTAAAGACAACAGAAACAGAAGGCAATGTAAGGACTGAAACATGATGCTAAGTTCCTGGTTTTGAAGATGGAGGAAGAAGCCAAGAGCCAAGGAATGCAATGCTAGAAGCTGCAAAAGGCAAGGAAAGCAGTTTTCTCCTGGATTCTCTGGAGGGAGCAAGGCCTGTTGAAACCTTGGTTTTGCACCAGTGAAATTGATTTAATACTTCTGACCTCCAGAATTGCAGGAGAATAAATGTGCCGTTTTAAGCCACTGGCTTTATGGTAATTTGTTCTAGAAGCCATAGAAAACTAATACACCTACATTAAAATATAAAAATAATTTTTGTCACCAAAATCACCTTAAAGAGAACGAAAATTCAAGAATATACTAGGAAAAAAAACTCACAATGTATATAATTGACAAAAGATCAGTATGCAAAATACGCAAATAATTCTTATGAAATAATAAGAGGACAAACCAGTGATAATAAAGCAGGTAAAAAACACAAAGAGGCATTTCATGAAAACCTCCTAAATATATGAAAAGCGGTTCAACCTCACTATCAGTCATGAACATGACAATTAAAACCACAGTAAATTTCATTTTACACCCACCAGATTTGTTGGTATGTAGAACACAACTAGAATTCATACAATCTGCTGGGAAGAATGTATATTGTTACACTCACTGTGGAGTGTGGTTTGGTTTTGCCATGGAAAGTTGAACGAGCACATACCATATGACCCCACAATTCACTTCGAGGTGTCACCTTGAACAAATACCTGCACATCTGCACTAGAAGCCACACACAATTTTATTCCTGTCGTTAGACAGGAATATTCTAAAAATATTAGGCACAATCCCAAAGCCCATCAATACAATAAATCAACATGTTGTGGTACAGTACCTTCATGCAATGAATTAATACATGGTGGGAAAATGAATGAACTATAGCCAGAGACATCAACATAGTTGAATCTCAAAAAGAACTTTGGGTGAAAAAGCAAGTCATAGAAAAATACACAGAGAATGATTCCAATGTTATAACATTCAAAAAACACACTAAACATTATATTTCTAAAGAATTCACACTACAAAGGAAAACGAGACAATTATTTTTACAAAACTTGGGATATGGATTAACTGTGTAAGGAGGAGAGGACGACAAGAGTAGAGCGGAGCCTATAAAGCCACTGATAACGTTCTATCGCTTGAACTGAACAGTAGAATAGGAATATTTGCTACTCTTCGAACTGTACATGTGTCACATACACTCTTTCATGTGCATGATATTCACCATTGGAAGTTTTCATCTACAAAACTTCAATGACAAAACTCACCAGAACTGTTATAACAGCAAATTAGATACCGTTTCTAAGATCTACCTCCCTATTTGTTCATTACTGATTGCTGAAAAAGCTATAGGTCTTACAACTTAACTACATGTAAGATCACACACAACAAGCTAGCATTGAGCATCACTTAAAATATGTTAACTGAAACATATTTACAAGATTTACCGTGTTGGTAAACAATCATTTTAATTTATTTAAAATGTGTATCTGAAAATATACACTCTTAAATATCTTTAGATAGTAAGCTGCTTATGTGTCCAAACAATTCGCCCTTTAATCCAAGCCAGATTCAAAAATTCCCCCAAACAAGATTAAAAGCTACACATTCCAACATCTAAAAAATTTCAGAGGAAACTCTGATAAGATTTAGACTTGAAACCATTCCTTATTTTTTCTCAGGATCCAGAGCGTCACTAGCTACTTACTGATTTTCTGAGACATAGTTCTTTAGATGAGTTGCAGCTGTGATAATGTGGTTATTTCGATTAATAAAACCCCTGAGGGCTGACTAGATTCAGAGAGAGATTTGACAACTGAAAGAGTGTAGAATTTTATATCTAACTGAATAGTTGTACTTTAGGAGAAACAAAAAAAAGAGTGGTATCTTTCTTCAAGTTTCCAGAATCTCCTACTGACTGGGGTTTGCAGTGGGAGTGAAGGGAGGAGCTGAAGTTGCTGGAATGTACAAAAGCTAACCCTGCACAAAATCGACCTCAAAGATGCCAACTATCAGGCAGCAGAGGTTTTCCACTAAAGACCCTGAAAGAAATAGAAGGAAAATACACAGTGTTGGCTAGAGTGTGTTAAAGATACTCTGAATTGCTTTATGCATCTACTGAGGGATGGTCATTTCTCACCCATTCTCCCAGGAAATATGCTAAAAATGTAGATTCCTGAGCCCCAGTTCTGATCTACTGAATCAGAATCCCCGGGGTAGTACCCAAGAAGCGCGTAGGCTATGCAGACACATTAAAATGTAAGACTCTACAAAGGACAATAGGCCCCAAGAGAGTAGAGATGTATCTGTCTCATTCAGTGTTCAATTCGGGACCAGTATTCCCCAGTATGAACATAAGGGCTGTTTATGGTCCATGTCCTTTCTGAATAATCATGTCAGGGCCACACTGGTAAAAAAAATATTCTAAATGTTACTTTCTCCCTTACATCTCAAGTGCCAAATACAGTCGCCGGCAGGCATATAAAAGATATTCGAGAAATATTTTCTCAATGAGAAGCCCAGAAAAATAGCCTTAAGAGGAACACGTATCATATATCAAATATTATTTTGGTATAAAATCTAAAATTCACTACTTATTTGAAATGTGCAGCTCTAAGCAAATAATATCAATTTACCCAGAATCCAAAAACCTAGAAAATGCACGTGGTTTTTACTTTTTCAGTCCTGATTCTGGAATTTTGAGGTCAAAAGAAGCTTAGCCAAGAGAAAAAAGTTTGGAAACTGAGGATTTGTCTCTCAGAAAATAACAGCAATGTTGCTCTGAGATGTGGAAACGGGAACCCAGAGGGAAAAGGGACTATGATCCAGAAACTGAGATTTATGGAGCCAAAACACAGAGAAGAGGGACTCATTTAGGCCAGTGGTTCTCTCCTTGGGCTGCATGTTAGACTCACCTGGAAAGCTCCTTAAAGACACCAACTCCTGGCCCGACCACAGATGCAATGGATCTGGGAGGGAACCTGGCATCAGTCATATTTCAAAGCTCTAAAGGAGATTTAAATGTTCAGGCAGGTTGAAAACCAATTGTAGGCAAATTAAAAATTAGGTTGTTCTCTACCCTACACTACAAAATCCTATGGAGACTTTGAAGAGTTCGAATGCTAGACTGTTCCACAGATCTGTTCAATCAATCTCCAGGATAAAGCTGGGAACCTGTACGTATCAATCAGCTCAGGCTGACTAATAACAAAATCCCAGAGTGGGTGGCCGAAACAACAGAAATTCATCATCTCTCAGTTCTGGAGGGTAGAAATCCAAGACCACGGTGCCAGCATGGTCGGTTTCTGGTGAGACCCCTCTCCTTGGGTTGCAGAGGGCTGCCTTCTCGCTGTGTCCTCACATGGCAGGTGGGGAGGGAGCTCTCTGGTCTCTCTTCTTATAAGGGCTCTAATCCCATCAGGGGGACTCTACTCTCATTTAGCCCTAATTACATCTCCAAAGACTATCTCATTCGGGGTTAGGGCTTCACATAGGAATTTGGGAGGACACACCTGAGTCCAGAGCACCGCATTTTCAGTCTCAGAATTATCGCGACATCTAGCCTGGGCTCTACTTGCAGATTCAGGAATCAGAGATTGTTATTTGATTTAAGGAGAAAGAAGAACCTCCTCTCCACCACTTCCACACTCACTTCCCTAAGTTGCCCCCTCCTCCTGGCTAAAATACTTCAAGTGAAAAAATATTGTAAACTAAAACATACTTGCCTGCCAATTTATATATTTTTATGAGAGGCAATATCAATTAGCTATTTAATAATTTGAGCTTTCGAATCAGATGGTCCTTGGTTCAAATGCCTAATAATAGGGGTCATACTTAAAACCAGAGAAGGCGCCTGGAACATCCTCTCCTCCCTAAATGGCCAGCTCAGACATCATTAATTCTTACTTATCTCTTTCCCACTGAGCTGAGATACGACCTCAGAGCCCTTCTTAACACAGCATTCCAACTCTAGCAGAAACAACACTCATGATGACAACTATTTTCCATCCCTAGTCTAAAAATTCTTATTTTATGCCATGAAGTCCATCGACAAATTTATTTCTTTTATTAGACAAAGATTTGGTATATGATTTTTTTAAAGAGACTAACCAAAAAGTTAAGAAAAATAATGGTTGATATTGAATGATTGCTGCTATGCAAGTTAGAAACAATAAGGTGAGTCTTGTTGACACATGTAGTAGGCATAGAACTAGGAAAGAGATTAACTTTTTTCTAGCTTTACTAAGATTGACATATAACATTGTGTAAGTTTAAGGTGTACAACATGTTGATTTGACATATTTATATATTGTGAAATGTGAAATATTAGCATGGTAGTGTTAGTTAACACCTAGATGATCTCATATAATTACCATTACCTTTTCGTGGTGAGAACATTTAAGATCTATTCTTTTAGCAACTTTCAAGTATATAATACAGCATAGTTAACTATAATCACCATGCTGTGCATTAGATCTCAGAACCATTCATCTTATAACTGGAACTTTGTACCCATGAACCAACATCTCATTTCCCCCACTCCCCAGGCCCTGGCAACCATCATTCTACTCTCCGTTTCTATGAGATTGACTTTTTTTAAATACCACATATAAGCGGTATCATGTAGGATTTGTCTTTCTCTGTCTGACTTATTTCACTTATTTCACTAGCATAATACCCTCCAGGTCCAACCATGTTGTCACAGATGGTGGAATTTCTTTCTTTCTCCTGGTTGAATAATATCCCATTGTATATATACCACAGCTTCATTATACATTCATCCACAGACGGACTCTGAGGTTGCTTCCCTATCTTGGATACTGCAAATAACACTGCAACGAACATGGAAGTGCAGATAGCTCTTCCAGATCCTGATTTCCTTTCCTGTGCATAAATACCCAGAAATGGGATTGCTGGATCCCATAGCAGTCCTATTTTTAATTCTTTGAGGAACCTCTATACTGCCAATTTACATTTCCACCAATGGTGCACAAGGGTTCCCTTTTCTCACATCCTGGTCAACATTATCTCTTTTCCTTTTCCTGATAGCCATTCTAACAGGTGTGAGGTGACATCTCATCACGGTTTTGATTTGCATTCCCCTGGTGATTAGTGATGTTGACCATCTTTTCATGTATCTGTTTCCCAATTGTATGTCTTCTTTGGAAAAATGTCTATTCAATTCCTCTGCTCACTTTTTAATTTTACTATTTGGGTTTTTTTGGATATTGAGTTGTATGAGTTCTTTATATATTTTGGAAATAGCTCCTTACCAGAGAGATGATTTGCAAATATTTTCGCCCATTCCATAGACTGCCTTTTCATGTTGTTGATGGTTTCTTTTGCTGTGCAGAAACTTTGTAGTTTGATGTAGTCCCAATTTTTTATTTTTGCTTTTCTTGCTTGTGCTTTCAGTGTCATATCCAAAAAATCGTTGCCAAGAGAAAAAGATTAAATGTAAGATATGATTTCCAAGAAGAGGTGGAGATGGAAGCAAATTTAGAAAAGAAGAAGACACAATTTTCCAAAGTCATTTTTGGCAGAGAATGTCATTTCGAGTCCCCTGAAAGCTCATAAAAGAACACTTGTGCCATGGGAATATCTATTTTGTCTGCCTTCATTCTCTACCCTGACCTTTAACTTCAGAATTTAGGCGTTATTTACAATTACAGCGCTGTTAAGCTGTGTTAAATAATTTACTCTCTGTTTACTTCCTAAATAACTATTTCCCTAACTTCTCCCACACAATATTTCTTTTCCAACGTCATCAAAAATATATGTTGTGCCTAAAAAATATTATGCTTCTCTAGACATGATTCAGTATGTAATGTCTTTTAAAAACATACAAAAGCACCTGTGTTTCTTAGAAGAGAATTTTAGGTGTTTTTAAACTGAAACAGCTCCTAAATAATTATAATTATTCAACAAATCAACAACATAGAATTTGAATTCATTTATCAAATTCAGAAAGAGTCAATCAGTTTCTATGCTGAATAAGTGCCCTGCAGATTTATATTTTAAGAAAGTGACTATGAATGCAATGTGAAAGACTGATGGGGTGGGGGGGGTGGGGAGAGAGGCTAGAAACAGAAGACCACGACAACTAGCTAGGGGCAGGCAAAAATGGATCTTGTATGTCACACCCAAGTAACCAGAAGGATACTGATTGTTGGAGTGGCTAGAAAAAAAATCTAAAAATTTCAGTCACTCCTAGGCTTAAAGAATGCCTTGCAAGTCTTTCAGGGTTAAATATGAACATATGTCTCAAAATCTGCCCCCCAAGATAAAAAATAACAAGAATGGTGTGGAGCGATCTCTGCCTTCCCAGACTTTAAGATTAGTGATTTTCAAGCATACCATCTCCGGGTCTGGAAACACAGAGGAGCGTCTGTGAGCTCCCAGGCTTTTGACTCCACTTCCCAGATCAGTGTGCAACTGTGAGGGCTCAAATAATGAGACCACGTTAATGATACACTTAGTGGCAAAGTGGCAGCCTCACAGTGTGCAAAATAAGCCATTTAGTAACCTCTCCTCTAGGGTCATTTAACAAAGTCACTCCTGCCAGAAAAGACGTTTGAAACTTTGAGAGGGTGCTTAGCGGCTCTTCCATCCTTTGTGTAGAAAAGCCCTACAAAATGCAATTACAGTGCTCGCCAATGCACCACTGACATGCAGTGAACGAACACTTCTTAAGGAGTCGTTTCTAATTCCTCTCAACAGTAGTTAGGTTAAAAGTCATAACAACAACAACAGCGAAATAATTCTCTTAAGTCTGGCCTGCTTGAAGCTGCGTAATGGTGGAAAAGAAAGTACAGGCGAGATGACCAGCATAACCTGAAACATCAGGCAGACCTCGCCGTCAGTGTAATTTGACTTGCCTCTTGCATCTTTACACAACTACGATGAGTGGCAACTTCCTAGGTTTCTGCTGCCATGCCAGACAATTTATCTTTATCATTTCATTTAATCTTTACAATCAATCTCACAGATCCATATTCTCGGGCAACTTTATAGATGACAAAATAAGATCCAAAGAAATTAAATAACTTGTCCCAGACCACAGGCTACTATAGAACTCAATCATCCACTTTTTAAATTTCCAGACAAGGGACTCATGATAATAAGCAACAGATACAAATGCAAAATATGTACTAAGCAAAATGTTATTAAAACAAAAGAAAGCAAGATTCTGAGACAGCTCAGAGTATAAAAGGGAATATTGAGAAATCAGTTGCAAATGGAAAAATAAATACGATGAATTTATGAAGTGTTCAATCTTAGCAGAACAATGTTGCCATTTTAAAACCCAAACAACACAATTTACTTTGCTTGAGCTAAAAGGCCAAAATCACAAAGCTGGCTACAAAAGGCAGACTTGCTATTAATTTAAACGAGTGTTTCAAGAAATGTTCTTACCCATTGACCAACACTTCACTGTTTAATTAGCTCAAATATTCAGATTAAATGGATGTCTTAACAACGCATAAGGACCAGAAGATGTATTTTCGATGTTTTTAAGAAAGTGTCGTATCCTTAGAAAAAGTAAATCAGCAAAGAGAGGTTTTTTAAAATTCTCTTTTATATAATCAAGAGTAATAATTCATTTTCATAAAATACTGAATGGTGAAACATCTAGGCCTAAGGGGTAATGGAAAGAGTACCAGGCAGGAACATAAGAAATCATTATACGAAGCTTTGGTCGGGGTGTCCTCCACTATTTACAAAGGGCTTGAGCTAAATATCTTTATAAATCATTTCAGAATTAAAGATTCCTCGATACACAAACAAAAGGAGTGGAATTACCACTGATCTCCTTTCTTTTGTCTTCTTCCTTTATGAATCTCTTCCAGGGGCCTCCCAGTGGCACAGCGGTTAAGTTCACACGCTCCGCTTCTCGGCAGCCTGGGGTTCGCCGGTTCGGATCCAAGGTGCAGACATGGCACCGCTTGGCCAATGCCATCCTGTGGCAGGTGTCCCACATATAAAGTAGAGGAAGATGGGCACGGATGTTAGTTCAGGGCCAGTCTTCCTCAGCAAAAAGAGGAGGATTGGCAGCAGATGTTAGCTCAGGGCTAATCTTCCTCAAAAAAAAAAAAAAGAAAAAAAAGAATCTCTTCCAGAGATTTCACACATTTATGATTTATCATTTTAACCGAGTCTATCTGTTATTTCTCAAATCAGAATTTTGTAGAAGATGAAAACAACCAATAACTTAGAATTTATGTTTAACAGCTGTCTTCCCTTATTCCCAATTAGATAAAAATTCAATGTACTTATTAAAACAAAACAACAACCAAGAAAAAACTTTGGAAGGCATATTTAACAAAAGCTGCACACTCACCAATGAGAAAAACAAAGAAGTCTCCAAAAAGCTAATGAAATTTGGGCTTACTTCTGCAAATTTTGAACTCAACTCTGGAGTTCCATCGACAATTTCTTTTTTGCCCTCCTAACCATAGGTTGGGAAGTACACACTTAAGATCTTATTCCACCATTCAAACTAAAAGCTAGTGATGGAGAAAGGCAGGTCCCCTTAGTAAGGAGAGCAGGTGGCGACGTTAAAGAGGAGAAAGAAGAAGAAACATTTTATCCTAAAATTCAAACTTCATCTGTCACACACAAAGCCACAATCAAGTAATTGTTAATAGATTAATTGATTTCTATATTCAAACTGCGTTTGTCTAGAGCATTGACTACACAAAAGCAGAGCTAGAAACACAAAAATAGACAAAATGGTCTCTTACTATAAGATGTTTTAAAATAACGTACTGGTCATAATTTAGTCTTAAAATAATTTCTTCAAAGCTACACTAAAAATAGAAAAGCATTCAAATTCAAAGTAGCACTCAGAGCCATTCATGATATCACACTATAATCACCTAAACACAAGTCAGCGCACTTTGTTAAATGGTTCACCAACTGGCACTTTTTCATCTCTTCTACCGTCTCTTCATCTTATGGAAATACACGAGAATTACTGCCTCGCATTCAGCAGGAATTCTTAATCATTAGAGCTTTCGTCCTTTAGTTGATATGCTTTATAAAACTGAGATTTAAAAAAATCCCACTTATTTGTTCCTATAACAAAAACAGTTTCATTCACAGATCATAACCGTCAGTGCAAAGTGTTTGTGTTTCACAGAAGCATCCTGTTTCTTTGCTTGACTTCCAAGAGTTTGGCTGTCAGGAATAGGAATGGTAACAATTTCCATGTTGCATAACACAATTCAGTGTACTGGACAAAGGGTGGGGCCTCAGGACTCCCAGTGACTATTCAGATAGATCTCTAGGGAACATGCTTTTCAGGAGGCAGAAGAGAGAAAAATAAATGGGCCAGAGGGTCAGGTTTTAACCTGCTGACTTAGTTTATGGGCTCTTCACACTCCCCAATGGCCTCTACACAACTTCGATTCAAACACAGTTTCTTATTGATTCAAAAATCTCAAAAAGGGAGATCTAAGATGAGTAATATTTTTGGTGCATACTTGTATTATTTATAATGCTTTCTTTTTCTGGAACATTCCTTTAGATATAGTCTCTCAAGTTCTAAGAAGTAGGAACCATTTGTCCTATCTGCTTTCCCCATTTTCTCCATCTCCAGGACTTTCAACTTTTATATTTTCTCTTTTATTCAGGACATGTTGTGATTTTAAAAATTATAAATAAAAGTACTAAAGATGTTTAACATCCTAGAACATGTAAGTACTTACCTTGGGGAGGTGGTATAAAGGGAATCATATTGGAATTGTATGCGTGTGTAATGCTACAACTTAATATGAACTAGCATAAAGGGTACTCTGTTCTTGGAATACATACACTATAGAAATGGAAAATGGCATCCTAATGAAGAGAAGAAACTGTGCAGGGCAACCTCCGATTTCATTGACTCCTATCTTCAGAAAGGAAGGTTTGATGAACTAAGAAATACACTCCGAATTTTTATAAGCTATAAGTAACTTGAAATTTCTAAGAAGAAAAAAAATATTAAATAGGGTATCATGAATCTAAAAACACAGAAGTAAATAGTTAAGCACAAAGAGCCTATATGTCATTGCTAAGCTCCTAATTTCATTTCAGGGTTATTTCATACTCTCATATGTTATTAACTGCTTCTTAAAGCATAACACTGAGATTTGCTTAGTGATAGAATAGAGTATGAGGTTTATTAGGTTCATAATGTGGTGAGAGTGCTTCTCCTAAAATATTTGATTTCCACTCTGTAAGACAAGGTTTAATGGTAATTAGTCAGGTATGTCTGGAAAGCTTTGGATAAACCATTTCAAAGATCAGAACTTATTCACACATGAGCAACTAATGTGTGTGCTTGTATGTCTCATTTCATTCAGCATCAAATCAGCCATTTATAGTCCTGCAATCAGTCTTCAAGAAGACAGAAAATTTGAGCCACACACTATCCTGGTATGGGCTTAGGGTCTATAGAAAAACAAATAGGCTTTGAACATAATTATGATTCAACCCATGAGAAAACATCTTGCCATTCTAAACATCCAGAATGAAAGCTTATATACAGTGTATCTCATGGGCCTGCAGAATTACAGTCACGATAATGAAGTACAAAGGGAAAATTATGATGAAAATTAACTGATAAGGGACAAAATGATGTCATACTCAATATTATACTCATAAATTTAAAAAGCAAAACCTGAAAAAACATTTGAGGTATTGGTTTACCAATTGGCAATGGACCTTATTAGGAGAACATATTGCTTTCTAAGTATATAATATCCCCATTTTTTAAAGGGGTATACTAAATTTGTCGATCTACTGGAATGCTATTTAAAATATCACAGGTCCCACTTCAATGAACTATTATGCAATTACATTTGTATATGTTTAATATAATGCTGATATGGCCAATAAGATCTCTCATCATTTCAACATAATACAGGGCATACTTTTAGGAAATAGTCACTCCAAAAACAGAGCCATCTAGTGGCAAGTGCAGAGTGATGATTATTGCATCAAATTGCCAGTGAGCATTAAAGCACGAGTAAATATCATTAACAACCTTAAACTAGGCAGAAACAAATTTAAAATGGTGCTGCTTTTCAGAAAAACAAAACAAAACAAAAAGTGAAAAAGCCAGCTATAAAAAACGGGGATACTCTATATAGCACGGTCCTCATTTTGTAAAATCAAGAAAGACTGAAGCAAGAACCACATACACATGCTCACACATTACTCACACACATACACAACACGGAAGGAATTATCCCAGAATATTAAAAGTGTCCAGGCCTGAGCAGCAGAATGAAGTGTGATATTTGGTCCCCTTCTCAATGCTTTTCTGCATTTTCCTCAGTGAATACATATTACCTTTATAATTAGAAAATAGATTTCAAAATACTCCAGATGAGTATGGAAACAAATATAAAAAGTAAAAACAAGAGTAAAGCCAGAAATCTTTCAGAATATGTGATGGTTCCCATTTCCTAATTCTCTATCTTTGTAGATCTAGAGATTGTTTGCTGTGATATAAATGAACCATTTTTCGTAGGCTTAGCTGATTCTTCATCTAGGAATAAATTACAATATGCTCAGATACAAAGCACATAGCATTAAGACAAGTTTTGATTGAGCCACAGATAAAAAAATATATTTTTGCAAAGTTTTAAAAATATATATAAATTACTTTCCAACATACTTAATACTGCAAAAATAGCACAGTGAGGTAGGAAAGAAAAAGATAATTGTTTTCGCTTTCTAGATGAGGAAATGGAGATTTTGAGAGATCACATATTTATCTCCAACTCTGCCATCGAAAGGCCAAAAGTCTTCTGACTCCTCATCTACTGCTCTTCATACTACAACAATTTTGATGCCTGGAACTTAAACTACCTGTAAAATATTTTCCTATTTATTCTCAAGAAGTCTCATTGGAGGCAACACCAATTCTTGCTATTCCTATTATTAAATGGACATAGACAATGTACAATAGCTGAGAAACTTAATCTTGGGTATAACCAGAGTATAGATTCTAC